>NC_060176.1:76039576-76087076 GCF_021184085.1 Oncorhynchus gorbuscha
CAAACCTGATGGAACATGCTGGCTCTTTTCTTATCTCTTCTATCTTTTGCTTTTCAGTTCAACGTTGAGTACAGGTTGTGATCACGTTAAATAGAGGTTGTGATCACGTTAAATAGAGGTTGTGATCACGTTAAATACAGGTTGTGATCACGTTAAGTACAGGTTGTGATCACGTTAAATAGAGGTTGTGATCACGTTAAATACAGGTTGTGATCACGTTAAATACAGGTTGTGATCACGTTAAGTACAGGTTGTGATCACGTTAAGTACAGGTTGTGATCACGTTAAATAGAGGTTGTGATGACGTTAAATACAGGTTGTGATCACGTTAAATAGAGGTTGTGATCACGTTAAGTACAGGTTGTGATCACGTTAAGTACAGGTTGCTATCACGTTAAATACAGGATGCTATCACGTTAAATAGAGGTTGCTATCAAGTCACACAGAGGGTGAATAGTAGTAAGGATGCTCCTAGGGCTGAACAAGCTGTCACAGCATGTCCTGTATGACTATATTGGGATGTTTATATCACCAGAGGCCATTCAGTTCTTACATCTCCTCTATGATTAAGGGCACTGTTCAGTCAGAGTCCCATTTTCATTTGACTGTGTGACCTGGTTTACCCTATGGGGCTGTGGGTGAGTCAACGCTGCTATGGGGCTGTGGGTGAGTCAACGCTGCTATGGGGCTGTGGGTGAGTCAACGTTGCTATGGGGCTGTGGGTGAGGCAACGCTGCTATGGGGCTGTGGGTGAGTCAACGCTGCTATGGGGCTGTGGGTGAGTCAACGCTGCTATGGGGCTGTGGGTGAGTCAACGCTGCTATGGGGCTGTGGGTGAGTCAACGCTGCTATGGGGCTGTGGGTGAGTCAACGCTGCTGGTTCACCCTATGGGGCTGTGGGTGAGGCAACGCTGCTGGTTCACCCTATGGGGCTGTGGGTGAGTCATCGCTGCTGGTCCCACAGCGGTACTGTGCACCTGGTTTACCCCATGGGGCTGTGGGTGAGTCAACGCTGCTGGTTCACCCTATGGGCCTGTGGGTGAGTCATCGCTGCTGGTCCCACAGCGGTACTGTGCACCTGGTTCACCCTATGGGGCTGTGGGTGAGTCATCGCTGCTGGTCCCACAGCGGTACTGTGCACCTGGTTCACCCTATGGGGCTGTGGGTGAGTCAACGCTGCTGGTTCACCCTATGGGGCTGTGGGTGAGTCATCGCTGCTGGTCCCACAGCGGTACTGTGCACCTGGTTCACCCTATGGGGCTGTGGGTGAGTCATCGCTGCTGGTCCCACAGCGGTACTGTGCACCTGGTTCACCCTATGGGGCTGTGGGTGAGTCAATGCTGCTGGTCCCACAGCGGTCCTGTGCAGAAGGTCAACCAGAAAGTGACCGTTGAACCATTGAACCATTGAATATTGGCCGTTGTTTGTTCCTGCATGTGCAACATTTCCAGGGCTTTCCATGGGGCGAGACTATGCAGGCTATGCTGACCCAAATCAAATCAAATCAAAGTGTATTTGTCACGTGCGCCGAATACAACAGGTGTAGTAGACTTTACAGTGAAATGCTTACTTGCAGGCTCTAACCAATGGTGTGAAAAAAAGGTATGTTTGTGTGTGTGTGTAGGTAAGTAGAGAAATAAAACAACAGTAAAAATATATTTGAAAAAAGAGTAGCAAGGCTATATACAGACACCTGTTAGTCAGGCTTATTGAGGTTGTACAGTGCCTTGCGAAAGTATTCGGCCCCCTTGAACTTTGCGACCTTTTGCCACATTTCAGGCTTCAAACATAAAGATATAAAACTGTATTTTCTTGTGAAGAATGAACAACAAGTGGGACACAATCATGAAGTGGAACGACATTTATTGGATATTTCAAACTTTTTAAACAAATTAAAAACTGAAAAATTGGCCGTGCAAAATTATTCAGCCCCTTTACTTTCAGTGCAGCAAACTCTCTCCAGAAGTTCAGTGAGGATCTCTGAATGATCCAATGTTGACCTAAATGACTAATGATGATAAATACAATCCACCTGTGTGTAATCAAGTCTCCGTATAAATGCACCTGCACTGTGATAGTCTCAGAGGTCCGTTAAAAGCGCAGAGAGCATCATGAAAAACAAGGAACACACCAGGCAGGTCCGAGATACTGTTGTGAAGAAGTTTAAAGCCGGAATTGGATACATGAAGTCAAAGGAATTGTCTGTAGAGCTCCTAGACAGGATTGTGTCGAGGCACAGATCTGGGGAAGGGTACCAACAAATTCCTGCAGAATTGAAGGTCCCCAAAGAGCACAGTGGCCTCCATCATTCTTCTTCATTCTTCTTTGGAACCACCAAGACTCTTCCTAGAGCTAAGCCATCGTGTGACCAAGAACCCAATGGTCACTGACAGAGCTCCAGAGTTCCTCTGTTGAGATGTGAGAAACTTCCAGAAGGACAACCATCTTTGCAGCACTCCACCGATCAGGCCTTTATGGTAGTGTGGCCAGACGGAAGCCACTCCTCAGTAAAAGGCACATGAAATCCTGCTTGGAGTTTGAGAAACAAGTTTTCTGGTCTGATGAAACCAAGATTGAACTCTTTGGCCTGAATGCCAAGCGTCACATCTACAGGAAACCTGGCACCATCCCTAAGGCGAAGCATGGTGGTGGCAGAACCCTCCCTACGGCGAATCATGGCGGTGGCAGCATCATGCTATGGGGATGTTTTTCAGCGGTAGAGACTGGGAGACTAGTCAGGATCGAGACAAAGATGAATGGAGCAAAGTACAGAGCGCTTAGGACCTCAGACTGGGGTGAAGGTTCACCTTCCAACAGGACAACGACCCTAAGCACACAGCCAAGACATGTCCTTGAGTGGCCCAGCCCGAGCCCGGACTTGAACCCGATTTAACATCTCGGGAGAGACCATTGAAATAGCTGTGCAGCGATGCTCTCCATCCAACCTGACAGAGCTTGAGAGGTTCTGCAAAGAAGAATAGGAGAAACTCCCCAAATACATTTGTGCCAAGATTTTAGTGTCATACCCAAGAAGACTTGAGGTTATAATCACTGCCAAAGGTGCTTCAACAAAGTACTGAGTAAAGGGTCTGAATACTTATGGAAATGTGATTTTTAAAAAAAAAAAATTATTTTTATAAATTAGCAAAGATTTCTAAAAACCTGTTTTTGCTTTGTCATTATGGGGTATTGTATGCAGATTGATGGGGGGATTTAAAAAAAAAAACATTTTAGAATAAGGCTGTAATGTAACAAAATGTAGAAAAAGTCAAAGGGTCGGTGACGACATCATTTCTATGTGAATGTCTATGCCTGCCAGAGGTTCCTCTTTATCTCAGTGCACTGTAACCTCTGTAACCTTTGTAACCCCTGTAACCCCTGTAACCCCTGTAACCTCTGTAACCCCTGTAACCCCTGTAACCCCTGTAACCTCTGTAACCTCTGTAACCCCTGTAACCCCTGTAACCTCTGTAACCTCTGTAACCCCTGTAACCTCTGTTACCTCTGTAACCTCTGTAAGCCCTGTAACCTCTGTAACCCCTGTAACCTCTGTAACCTCTGTAAGCCCTGTAACCTCTGTAAGCCCTGTAACCTCTGTAAGCCCTGTAACCTTTGTAACCCCTGTAACCCCTGTAACCTTTGTAACCTCTGTAACCTCTGTTACCTCTGTAACCCCTGTAACCTCTGTAACCTCTGTAACCCCTGTAACCTCTGTAACCCCTGTAACCCCTGTAGCCTATGTTACCCCTGTAACCTCTGTAACCCCTGTAACCTATGTTACCCCTGTAACCTCTGTAACCCCCGTAACCTCTGTAACCCCCGTAACCCCTGTAACCTATGTTACCCCTGTAACCTCTGTAACCCCTGTAACCTCTGTAACCCCTGTAACCCCTGTAACCCCTGTAACCTATGTTACCCCTGTAACCTCTGTAACCCCTGTAACCTATGTAACCCCTGTAACCTCTGTAACCCCTGTAACCTCTGTAACCCCTGTAACCCCTGTAACCTATGTTACCCCTGTAACCTATGTTACCCCTGTAACCTCTGTAACCCCTGTAACCTCTGTAACCCCTGTAACCCCTGTAACCTATGTTACCCCTGTAACCTCTGTAACCCCTGTAACCCCTGTAACCCCTGTAACCTCTGTAACCCCTGTAACCCCTGTAATCCCTGTAACCTCTGTTACCCCTGTAACCCCTGTAACCTCTGTAACCTCTGTAACCCCTGTAACCTATGTTACCCCTGTAACCCCTGTAACCTCTGTAACCCCTGTAACCCCTGTAACCTCTGTAACCTCTGTAACCCCTGTAACCCCTGTAACCTCTGTAACCTCTGTAACCCCTGTAACCCCTGTAACCTCTGTAACCTCTGTAACCCCTGTAACCCCTGTAACCCCTGGCAGGCATAGACATTCACAAAGCAACGATGTCCGTCAGCGCCGACCGAATGGTTTTTGTACGTACCTTTTTTTAGTTCATCCAAACCACACTGGGAGAATGCTCAGTGGTCTATTTCCAGGAGCGATCGGTATCTGGAGACAGAGGTCACACCTCTGGAGCAGGAAGCCAGGTCCAGGAGAAGGAGATAAAACTGAGGAGAAGATTGATAGCAAGAGAAGAAGGAGAAAGAGGGAGAAAGAGATCCACCACTGTCAGCTCTAATGTGGCTTTAATAAGGTCAAAGACAGGAGTCCATTAACACTACCCCGGGGGCTCTATATTTAAACCAGAGGAGAGGAGGGGAGGGGACGGGAGGGGAGAGGTGAGGAGAGGACAGAGGAGGGGAGGAGGATAGGGGTAGAGAGGAGGGGGGGAAGGGAGAGGAGACAAGAAGGGGAGGAGACAATAAGAGGAAAGGGCTGATGAGAAAGAGGCAGCTAGAGAGTTTAGTCTCCTCCCAGCTCTGTATCTCAGTCTCCTCCCACCTCTGTATCTCAGTCTCCTCCCACCTCTGTATCTCAGTCTCCTCCCACCTCTATATATATCTGATCCTCCTCTGTATCTCAGTCTCCTCCCACCTCTGTATCTCAGTCTCCTCCCACCTCTGTATCTCAGTCTCCTCCCACCTCTGTATCTCAGTCTCCTCCCACCTCTATATATATCTGATCCTCCTCTGTATCTCAGTCTCCTCCCACCTCTATATATATCTGATCCTCCTCTGTATCTCAGTCTCCTCCCACCTCAGTATCTCAGCCTCCTCCCACCTCTGCATCTTAGCCTCCTCCCATCTCTGTATCTCAGTCTCCTCCCACCTTTGTATCTCAGCCTCCTCCCACCTCTGTATCTCAGCCTCCTCCCATCTCTGTATCTCAGCCTCCTCCCACCTCTGTATCTCAGCCTCCTCCCATCTCAGTATCTCAGCCTCCTCCCACCTTTGTATCTCAGTCTCCTCCCATCTCAGTATCTCAGCCTCCTCCCATCTCTGTATCTCAGTCTCCTCCCATCTCTGTATCTCAGTCTCCTCCCACCTTTGTATCTCAGTCTCCTCCCACCTCTATATATATCTGATCCTCCTCTGTATCTCAGTCTCCTCCCACCTCTATATATATCTGATCCTCCTCTGTATCTCAGTCTCCTCCCACCTTTATATATATCTGATCCTCCTCTGTATCTCAGTCTCCTCCCACCTCTATATATATCTGATCCTCCTCTGTATCTCAGTCTCCTCCCACCTTTGTATCTCAGACTCCTCCTACCTCAGTATCTTAGTCTCCTCCCACCTCTATATATATCTGATCCTCCTCTGTATCTCAGTCTCCTCCCATCTCTGTATCTCAGTCTCCTCCCACCTCTATATATATCTGATCCTCCTCTGTATCTCAGTCTCCTCCCACCTTTGTATCTCAGACTCCTCCTACCTCAGTATCTTAGTCTCCTCCCACCTCTATATATATCTGATCCTCCTCTGTATCTCAGTCTCCTCCCATCTCTGTATCTCAGTCTCCTCCCACCTCTATATATATCTGATCCTCCTCTGTATCTCAGTCTCCTCCCACCTGTCTCTCAGCTTCCTCTCATATCTGTATCACACAAGCCTAACTGAGTGTCAACTCCTTTGCCAAATGTAACCAGGTAATGTAACTAGGTAATATAACCATGTAATATAATTAGGTAATATAATCAGGTAATGTAAGCAGGTAATATAACCAGGTAATGTAACCAGGTAATATAACCACAGTGGGCTTAAGATCACTTGGAGACAAATGGGCGTC
The DNA here is from genome assembly GCF_021184085.1 of Oncorhynchus gorbuscha. Taxonomy (NCBI): domain Eukaryota; kingdom Metazoa; phylum Chordata; class Actinopteri; order Salmoniformes; family Salmonidae; genus Oncorhynchus; species Oncorhynchus gorbuscha. The sequence continues at coordinate 76,045,788 of NC_060176.1, forward strand.
TAGTAAGTTTCCTTCAGAAATTGAACACACACACGCACGCATGCACGCACGCACACATACACACACACAAACACACACAGCTCTGCTGTTTCAGAGTCCAGTGTCTCTGGCTACCAGTCACACTGCTGTTCCCAGGGTGGTAGGATAAGAAGCCTTGAATTATTGTCTGTCTGGAGCCACAGGTTATGATGGCGGTGTCAGTGCTGAAATACAGCCAGCCTGGCGATGTGTTTATTCCATTTTATGTCCTGGCTGATGGGGGGAATCTGGTCATCCCGTCCCTGTTAGATCCCTTGTTTCAGGGGCAGCCAGATTGACTGCTTTTCTAATACATTTACACATAGGGGCTTGTGTCTCCCATGACACCATCTCTCTATTCCTCCCTGTCTCCCCCTGACACCATCCCTCTATTCCTCACTGTCTCCCTCTCTTCCAACACTCCCATTGTGTATAAAATGTGCCAGAAATCCATCTGAAACCTCAGCCACTCATAACCCCCCATCTCGTCTGTTGGTTCTAAAAGAAGGGACGGATGGATTCATTCTACCAGAGAAAAGAGGCTGAGGTGGGGACGGATGGATTCATTCTACCAGAGAAAAGAGGCTGGGTGGGGACGGATGGATTCATTCTACCACAGAAAAGAGGCTGAGGTGGGGACGGAGGGACGGAAGGATTCATTCTACCAGAGAAAAGAGGCTGAGGTGGGGACGGAAGGATTCATTCTATCAGAGAAAAGAGGCTGAGGTGGGGACGGAGGGACGGAAGGATTCATTCTACCAGAGAAAAGAGGCTGAGGTGGGGACGGAAGGATTCATTCTATCAGAGAAAAGAGGCTGAGGTGGGGACGGATGGATTCATTCTACCAGAGAAAAGAGGCTGGGTGGGGACGGATGGATTCATTCTACCAGAGAAAAGAGGCTGAGGTGGGGACGGAGGGACGGAAGGATTCATTCTACCAGAGAAAAGAGGCTGAGGTGGGGACGGAAGGATTCATTCTATCAGAGAAAGGAGGCTGAGGTGGGGACGGAGGGACGGAAGGATTCATTCTACCAGAGAAAAGAGGCTGAGGTGGGGACGGAAGGATTCATTCTATCAGAGAAAAGAGGCTGAGGTGGGGACGGAAGGATTCAGTCTATCAGAGAAAAGAGGCTGAGGTGGGGACGGATGGATTCATTCTACCAGAGAAAAGAGGGTGAGGTGGGGACGGAAGGATTCAGTCTACCAGAGAAAAGAGGCTGGGGTGGGGACGGAAGGATTCATTCTACCAGAGAAAAGAGGCTGAGGTGGGGACGGATGGATTCATTCTACCAGAGAAAAGAGACTGAGGTGGGGACGGAGGGACGGAAGGATTCATTCTACCAGAGAAAAGAGGCTGGGGTGGAGACGGAGGGATGGAGGGATTCAGTCTATCAGAGAAAAGAGGCTGAGGTGGGGACGGAAGGATTCATTCTACCAGAGAAAAGAGGCTGAGGTGGGGATGGAAGGATTCAGTCTACCAGAGAAAAGAGGCTGAGGTGGGGACGGAAGGATTCATTCTACCAGAGAAAAGAGGCTGAGGTGGGGATGGAAGGATTCAGTCTACCAGAGAAAAGAGGCTGAGGTGGGGACGGAGGGATTCAGTCTACCAGAGAAAAGAGGCTGAGGTGGGGACGGAGGGATGGAGGGATTCAGTCTATCAGAGAAAAGAGGCTGAGGTGGGGACGGATGGATTCATTCTACCAGAGAAAAGAAGCTGAGGTGGGGACGGAGGGACGGAAGGATTCATTCTACCAGAGAAAAGAGGCTGAGGTGGGGACGGAAGGATTCATTCTATCAGAGAAAAGAGGCTGATTTGGGGACGGAAGGATTCAGTCTACCAGAGAAAAGAGGCTGAGGTGGGGACGGAGGGACGGAAGGATTCATTCTACCAGAGAAAAGAGGCTGAGGTGGGGACGGAAGGATTCATTCTACCAGAGAAAAGAGGGTGAGGTGGGGACGGAAGGATTCAGTCTACCAGAGAAAAGAGGCTGAGGTGGGGACGGAAGGATTCATTCTACCAGAGAAAAGAGGCTAGGTGGGGACGGATGGATTCATTCTACCAGAGAAAAGAGGCTGAGGTGGGGACAGAGGGACGGAAGGATTCATTCTACCAGAGAAAAGAGGCTGAGGTGGGGACGGAAGGATTCAGTCTATCAGAGAAAAGAGGCTGAGGTGGAGACGGAAGGATTCAGTCTATCAGAGAAAAGAGGCTGAGGTGGGGACGGAGGGACGGAAGGATTCATTCTACCAGAGAAAAGAGGCTGAGGTGGGGACGGAAGGATTCATTCTATCAGAGAAAAGAGGCTGAGGTGGGGACGGAGGGACAGAAGGATTCATTCTACCAGAGAAAAGAGGCTGAGGTGGGGACGGAAGGATTCATTCTATCAGAGAAAAGAGGCTGAGGTGGGGACGGATGGATTCATTCTACCAGAGAAAAGAGGCTGGGTGGGGACGGATGGATTCATTCTACCAGAGAAAAGAGGCTGAGGTGGGGACGGAAGGATTCATTCTATCAGAGAAAAGAGGCTGAGGTGGGGACGGAGGGACGGAAGGATTCATTCTACCAGAGAAAAGAGGCTGAGGTGGGGACGGAAGGATTCATTCTATCAGAGAAAAGAGGCTGAGGTGGGGACGGAAGGATTCAGTCTATCAGAGAAAAGAGGCTGAGGTGGGGACGGAAGGATTCATTCTACCAGAGAAAAGAGGGTGAGGTGGGGACGGAAGGATTCAGTCTACCAGAGAAAAGAGGCTGGGGTGGGGACGGAAGGATTCATTCTACCAGAGAAAAGAGGCTGAGGTGGGGACGGATGGATTCATTCTACCAGAGAAAAGAGACTGAGGTGGGGACGGAGGGACGGAAGGATTCATTCTACCAGAGAAAAGAGGCTGGGGTGGAGACGGAGGGATGGAGGGATTCAGTCTATCAGAGAAAAGAGGCTGAGGTGGGGACGGAAGGATTCATTCTACCAGAGAAAAGAGGCTGAGGTGGGGATGGAAGGATTCAGTCTATCAGAGAAAAGAGGCTGAGGTGGGGACGGAAGGATTCATTCTACCAGAGAAAAGAGGCTGAGGTGGGGATGGAAGGATTCAGTCTACCAGAGAAAAGAGGCTGAGGTGGGGACGGAGGGATTCAGTCTACCAGAGAAAAGAGGCTGAGGTGGGGACGGAGGGATGGAGGGATTCAGTCTATCAGAGAAAAGAGGCTGAGGTGGGGACGGATGGATTCATTCTACCAGAGAAAAGAAGCTGAGGTGGGGACGGAAGGATTCATTCTACCAGAGAAAAGAGGCTGAGGTGGGGACGGAAGGATTCATTCTATCAGAGAAAAGAGGCTGATTTGGGGACGGAAGGATTCAGTCTACCAGAGAAAAGAGGCTGAGGTGGGGACGGAGGGACGGAAGGATTCATTCTACCAGAGAAAAGAGGCTGAGGTGGGGACGGAAGGATTCATTCTACCAGAGAAAAGAGGGTGAGGTGGGGACGGAAGGATTCAGTCTACCAGAGAAAAGAGGCTGGGGTGGGGACGGAAGGATTCATTCTACCAGAGAAAAGAGGCTAGGTGGGGACGGATGGATTCATTCTACCAGAGAAAAGAGGCTGAGGTGGGGACGGAGGGACGGAAGGATTCATTCTACCAGAGAAAAGAGGCTGAGGTGGGGACGGAAGGATTCAGTCTATCAGAGAAAAGAGGCTGAGGTGGAGACGGAAGGATTCAGTCTATTAGAGAAAAGAGGCTGAGGTGGGGACGGATGGATTCAGTCTACCAGAGAAAAGAGGCTGAGGTGGGGACGGATGGATTCAGTCTATCAGAGAAAAGAGGCTGGGGTGGAGACGGAGGGATGGAGGGACGGAGTGATGGAGGGGTGGAGCGAAACACTAACAGCTTTTTAAGCCCAGGAGCAAGGCTGCCCTTGTAAATCTCTGGGGAACGAGGGAGGAGCATGGCGAAAGAGACAGGGAGGGAGGGAGGAAGGGAAGTGGGTGAAGGAGGGGTGAAGAGGGTGGGGGAGTGGGGTGGCTGCAGGAGAAACTGCAGTGAAGCGACAGTCGTATATGCCACGACTCATAGCAAAAGTCTTGCTCTCTCTCTCTCTCTCTCTCACTCTCTCTCTCTCTCTCTCTCTCTTCTCTCTCTCTCTCTCTCTCTCTCTCTCTCTCTCTCTCTCTCTCTCTCTCTCTTCTCTCTCTCTCTCTCTCTCTCTCTCTCTCTCTCTCTCTCTCTCTCTGTCTCTCTCTCTCTCTCTCTCTCTCTCTCTCTCTCTCTCTCTCTCTCTCTCTCTCTCTCTCTCTGTCTCTCTCTCTCTCTCTCTCTCTCTCTCTCTCTCTCTCTCTCTCTCTCTATCCCATCTCTCTCTCTCTCTCTCTCTATCCCCTCTCTCTCTCTCTCTCTCTCTCTCTCCCTCTCTCTCTCTCTCTCACACACACACACACACACACACACACACACACACACACACACACACACACACACACACACACACACACACACACACACACACACACACACACACACACACACACACACACACACACACACACACATACCCACACACACGCACGCGCGCACACACACACAGGCACACGCGCGCACGCACGCACACACACACAAATTAGATTTGAACACACTCAAATTAGATTATACTCTATTTATTTACCCAATCTGCCGTTGAATGATTAAATATGTGTAGGAAAACAAAGCCAATAATATACTGTTAATAACCCTATGTCCTCCTCAGCCTGTACGCCTGTCGTGCTTGGCAGGAAAAGCTGTGAGTCATGGCGGAGAGGCATCAATGCCTACCTGTTAACGCCCTCCTATAATCTGTCCCTGTGTTGGACTCACATGTATGTGAGAATGTGTAGGCATTAGGCCTACATCACGACACACAGTACAATAGCAATGCTCTCTATGGATCGCTGCATGTTTCCTACACACTCGCACACTCCCTCGAGCTCTGCTGGGGGTAATGATTATCATTATTGTCATTATCTCGAGTTCGAAAAGCAGAGGTCTGGGAGAGGGAGAAGAGGGAGGGATCTCTGAACACGGTCTGAACTAAACAAACTTGCGACATCTAAGTAGAAAATAAGCTTTTCTTCGCTTCTCCAGATCGGGTAGTCAGATCTGTCCCCTTTCATCCGCTCAGAGCCCCTGAATGAATCATTATCTTTCAAATTTATCCTGTCTGAACCTGTCTGGCTTATCAACGGTGTACCCACTGTGCCTTGGGAACCTGTCTGGCTTATCAACGGTGTACCCACTGTGCCTTGGGAACCTGTCTGGCTTATCAACGGTGTACCCACTGTGCCTTGGGAACCTGTCTGGCTTATCAACGGTGTACCCACTGTGCCTTGGGAACCTGTCTGGCTTATCAACGGTGTACCCACTGTGCCTTGGGAAACTGTCTGGCTTATCAACGGTGTACCCACTGTGCCTTGGGAAACTGTCTGGCTTATCAACGGTGTACCCACTGTGCCTTGGGAAACTGTCTGGCTTATCAACGGTGTACCCACTGTGCCTTGGGAACCTGTCTGGCTTATCAACGGTGTACCCACTGTACCTTGGGAACCTGTCTGGCTTATCAACGGTGTACCCACTGTGCCTTGGGAAACTGTCTGGCTTATCAACGGTGTACACACTGTGCCTTGGGAACCTGTCTGGCTTATCATTTTGCTTTAGTCCCATGGATTGCACGGCCCATCAAACATTCATTCATGTCTCTACCCATCCCTGTCTCTACCCATCCCTGTCTCTACCCATCCCTGTCTCGACCCATCCCTGTCTCTACCCATCCCTGTCTCTACCCATCCCTGTCTCTACCCATCCCTGTCTCTACCCATCCCTGTCTCGACCCATCCCTGTCTCTACCCATCCCTGTCTCTACCCATCCCTGTCTCGACCCATCCCTGTCTCTACCCATCCCTGTCTCTACCCATCCCTGTCTCGACCCATCCCTGTCTCTACCCATCCCTGTCTCTACCCATCCCTGTCTCGACCCATCCCTGTCTCTACCCATCCCTGTCTCTACCCATCCCTGTCTCTACCCATCCCTGTCTCTACCCATCCCTGTCTCTACCCATCCCCCATCCCTGTCTCTACCCATCCCTGTCTCGTCTCTACCCATCCCTGTCTCTACCCATCCCTGTCTCTCCCTGTCTCTACCCATCCCTGTCTCTACCCATCCCTGTCTCGACCCATCCCTGTCTCTACCCATCCCTGTCTCTACCCATCCCTGTCTCGACCCATCCCTGTCTCTACCCAACCGCTCCTCCCATCCCTATCTCTACCCAACCGCTCCTCCCATCCCTGTCTCTACCCATCCCTGTCTCTACCCATCCCTGTCTCTACCCATCCCTGTCTCTACCCAGCCACTCCTCCCATCCCTGTCTCTACCCAGCCGCTCCGCCCATCCCTATCTCTACCCATCCCTGTCTCTACCCATCCCTGTCTCTACCCATCCCTGTCTCTACCCAGCCACTCCTCCCATCCCTGTCTCTACCCAGCCGCTCCGCCCATCCCTGTGCTCATTCCTCTTCTGTCTCCCTTCTCTGTTTCCCCTCTCCTCTGTCCTCCATCTCTCTCCTCTCCCACCTCTCCTCTGTCCTACATCTCGCTCCTCTTCCACCTCTCCTCTGTCCTCCATCTCTCTCCTCTGACCTCCATCTCTCTCCTCTTCCACCTCTCCTCTGTCCTCCATTTCTCTCCTCTTTCCACCCTCTCCTTTCTCCTTTTCCCTCCTTTCTCCTGCCCTAAGAGTGTTGTCGGTGTGATGCTGTAAATTGGCTGTGGGTGGTGACACCGGGCTTGTTGTGTGATTTGAATGATGACCCATTTGACATCTCACCCATCATCGCTAGTACTCTCAGGGGCGTTGGGGGGAGGGCAGGGGGGTGTTCCAATGGGTCCCGCCGGCATCCTCTCTCTCCTCCCCTCCCAGGCATACAGCCCCCTGGATACAGCCAGACACCATCCACCAATCCCAAGCATGCAATTTTAATTCAGCTGTATCCTTTTAACAAGTGGACGTTTGATGACAGTGACAGGGTTTGATATCGCAACATAACAGGAGACATGAAACCGCATGTACAGAGGTTGAAGGATTTTTTTTATTTTATTTTTTCGGTACAAAGGGAGGACTTCCTCCGCGACACGTTAGAGGATAAAAAGAACAGTTCAATTCAAACTCTTTCAAGATAAAGAGGCCATCAATGGCTGCACGTGACTTTTGTCAATGCATCACAGGAATTGAGTAGTAGGCTCGTTACCATGGTTCCCTGTGGATTCATAGCAGTCCGTCATACCAGTCCGTCACATCTCCCCTCCAGTCTAACGGATGTCTTTGCAGACCTTTCATATCTTCCTCCACAAAAGCTCCATTGAAATACAGATGTAAGTCTCTATGCTAAAGCTTGTCTGCATTTATAATCGTACAAGAGAAAGTCATGTGTACATACATTTAACGTACAGGTGGTCCCAGGAATCGCTACCAGCTCCATAATCGAGTGGAATTGCAGCATGAGGATGACGACTCCATACTACTCCACATACGACGCGTCATCCTCAGTCAGACAGGAACATTATGACGGAAGAAAATTAAAACACTGGTTTTAGCCCCCTAAATCTGGTTTATGATGTGACTCAACACGGATAGCTCTAAGGAGCACACTAGTAAGGATACCCTCGTGTGTCTCGACGTCTCCCTCTCTCTCTCTCTCTCTGAGACACTTGCCAATTTCTAAGGCTCGGCTTTTTCCACTGAATGCTGTGACAGTAGCTCTGTGGTAGGTAGCACTGTATCTGTGGCCTCCGGGGCCCTCTGAGTCTGTTGTACACTGTATCTCTCTAGTTTACTCAGCACTGCCTGTCACTGAGAGACCTGGCTCCTTTCCCTAACCCTGTTATCATGTGAATGTTGATGCTAGGCTGTGAGAGGGCTAGCCAAGGCCTTGGAGGGAGGGATTAGAAGAGAGTACTGGCACTATTAGGGGCCCAGTAGACTTGCGAGGCCATCCTTACACATCCTGTCTCGTTGACTCAACTGTTGGAAGTCTGGAGAAATTTAGTATTGGATTTTTGCGTTGGAATGGGAGTGCCAGGGTCAGACAAAAAGGCTAGGGGAGAGGCTAGGGGCCCAGTGACTGACTGGGGAGAGGCTAGGGGCCCAGTGACTGACTGAGGAGAGGCTAGGGGCCCAGTGACTGACTGAGGAGAGACTAGGGGCCCAGTGACTGACTGAGGAGAGGCTAGGGGCCCAGTGACTGACTGAGGAGAGTCTAGGGGCCCAGTGACTGACTGAGGAGAGGCTAGGGGCCCAGTGACTGACTGGAGAGAGGCTAGGGGCCCAGTGACTGACTGAGAAGAGACTAGGGGCCCAGTGACTGACTGAGGAGAGGCTAGGGGCCCAGTGACTGACTGGAGAGAGGCTAGGGGCCCAGTGACTGACTGAGGAGAGACTAGGGGCCCAGTGACTGACTGAGGAGAGACTAGGGGCCCAGTGACTGACTGAGGAGAGGCTAGGGGCCCAGTGACTGACTGAGGAGAGACTAGGGGCCCAGTGACTGACTGAGGAGAGACTAGGGGCCCAGTGACTGACTGAGGAGAGGCTAGGGGCCCAGTGACTGACTGAGGAGAGTCTAGGGGCCCAGTGACTGACTGAGGAGAGGCTAGGGGCCCAGTGACTGACTGGAGAAAGGCTAGGGGCCCAGTGACTGACTGAGGAGAGACTAGGGGCCCAGTGACTGTCACTGAGGAGAGTCTAGGGGCCCAGTGACTGTCACTGAGGAGAGTCTAGGGGCCCAGTGACTGACTGAGGAGAGTCTAGGGGCCCAGTGACTGTCACTGAGGACTGCAGAGAGTGATGCCTGTGTGTCTTTCTGAGGATACAGAGACTTGAAATAGACCCTAAGCTATACTGTAACTGTTGTGAGTATACAGTACTTAATTTTCCCTGGTATCATGTCAAAAAGGGCTGAGCAGGTTCAAATGTAATAAGTCAGGTATGGATCGTCAGTCAGTAGACCGTACGATCCACCTCAAGTTGGGATCATCAGTTAGTACGGTCTACTTCAGGTTGGGATCATCAGTTATTACGATCCACCTCAAGTTGGGATCATCAGTTAGTACGGTCTACTTCAGGTTGGGATCATCAGTTAGTACGATCCACCTCAAGTTGGGATCATCAGTTAGTACAGTCTACGTCAGGTTGGGATCATCAGTCAGTACGGTCTACGTCAGGTTGGGATCATCAGTCAGTACGGTCTACTTCAGGTTGGGATCATCAGTTAGTACAGTCCACGTCAGGTTGGGATCATCAGTAAGTACGGTCCATCTCAGGTTGGGATCATCAGTCAGTACGATCTACTTCAGGTTGGGATCATCAGTCAGTACGGTCTACTTCAGGTTGAGATCATCAGTCAGTACGATCTACTTCAGGTTGGGATCATCAGTAAGTACGGTCCATCTCAGGTTGGGATCATCAGTCAGTACGGTCTACTTCAGGTTGGGATCATCAGTCAGTACGGTCTACTTCAGGTTGGGATCATCAGTCAGTACGGTCTACTTCAGGTTGGGATCATCAGTCAGTACGGTCTACTTCAGGTTGGGATCATCAGTAAGTACGATCTACTTCAGGTTGGGATCATCAGTCAGTACGGTCCACTTCAGGTTGGGATCATCAGTCAGTACGGTCTACTTCAGGTTGGGATCATCAGTCAGAACGGTCTACTTCAGGTTGGGATCATCAGTCAGTACGGTCCACTTCAGGTTGGGATCATCAGTCAGTACGGTCCACTTCAGGTTGGGATCATCAGTCAGTACGGTCCATCTCAGGTTGGGATCATCAGTCAGTACGATCTACTTCAGGTTGGGATCATCAGTCAGTACGGTCTACTTCAGGTTGGGTTCATCAGTAAGTACAGTCCATCTCAGGTTGGGATCATCAGTAAGTACAGTCCATCTCAGGTTGGGTTCATCAGTTGGTACGGTCCATCTCAGGTTGGGTTCATCAGTTGGTACGGTCCACTTCAGGTTGGGATCATCAGTCAGTACGGTCCACTTCAGGTTGGGATCATCAGTCAGGTCTCAGGTTGGGATCATCAGTCAGTACGATCTACTTCAGGTTGGGATCATCAGTCAGTACGGTCTACTTCAGGTTGGGATCATCAGTCAGTGGTTGGGTTCATCAGTAAGTACAGTCCATCTCAGGTTGGGATCATCAGTAAGTACAGTCCATCTCAGGTTGGGTTCATCAGTTGGTACGGTCCATCTCAGGTTGGGTTCATCAGTTGGTACGGTCCATCTCAGGTTGGGATCATCAGTTGGTACGGTCCATCTCAGGTTGGGATCATCAGTAAGTACAGTCCATCTCAGGTTCCATGGAAAGCAGTGACTGGACAGAGTACGGCTGGAGTGTCAGTATCTATATATGTTGGATGGGATTTGAATCCCGGGTTTTCCCTGTGGAAATACCAACATCTTAACCATTAGTCCAATACATATAGACTTGCCAAAAGCTCTTGTGCCTCTGAGCTGCTGCAGTTAAAGGGTTAAGAAAGTTCATAAAGGGATTGCATGCAGCCAACCACTTCAGGTTCATCCCTGCTATCTGCTGCTGAGTAAACTGGCCCTCCACTCGTCTTTGAGCAGAGAGAGAATTGAAAGACGGAGTCAAACACAGTCTATAGCTTATCTGCTCTCTGCCCGTTTTTCATTAGCCTCATCCAATAGTCTCTCAACACTCAGACTGCCTCACAATCTTGTATCTGGCCGGGGTAGAAGGAATCAATTTGGGAGATTTCACTGGCCCAGCACACTGTTAGATAAGAAATAGAAATGTCCCTGAAATGGTTCTCACAGAATTCTATATTTACTGCTATTTGACGTGAGCTTGTGTAATAATCAAGTTATTCTCAACTGGGATCATTTTTTGGTTCCGTAATTTAGCTGTCCACCGTGGCAGCGGTTTCACCCATTTGTGGATGGTCTATCCGTCAGCATTTTAATTATTTAGTGGTAAGTACAGCTAATGAAGCGTGTCCCTCGTCCTGTGTTGGGGCGGTGCGTCTCTGGGATGAAATATGAGGGTGTTCAGTGTTTTTCCACAGAGGCTGCGTGGCAGAGAAAGGGGTCTGCAGGCATCTAATGGAACCAGTCAATACCAATATCTACTCACTTAGAGTGTTCATTGCAGTCATGTGTGTGTGTGTGTGTGTGTGTGTGTGTGTGTGTGTGTGTGTGTGTGTGTGTGTGTGTGTGTGTGTGTGTGTGTGTGTGTGTGTGTGTGTGTGTGTGTGTGTGTGTGTGTGTGTGTGTGTGTGTGTGTGTGTGTGTGTGTGTGTGTGTGTGTGTGTGTGTGTGTGTGTGTGTGTGTGTGTGTGTCAATTAGGTTAGTAGTGTGGAGTAACTACAATGTTGCTGATCCCATCCTCAGTTTTCTCCTATCACAGTCATTAAACTCCTTAGGGGTCTATTGACCGGCCCGTGCGTCAATCTAAGAAACATTGAGATATCAGGTTTTTTGCATGTGCTGCGTCTCAAACCATCACATCTGCCGATGTCGTCCTTCTGCATCTGAGGTGGAAGGTGGCTGAGCTACTGTGGTGTTTGTCAGACCAGGAGACATCCCCCAAAATGTTTCTAGTCACGGAAACGCCTGTAGCATCCGAACAGTTCGGCCTAAAAAACTGATAGAACCCCACTAAAGGGGGACTCTCACAAACATTATGGTGGTCTTTGTTTTGCTCTACGACCGCCACAGGGGTCACGGGACTCGTCTGAAGGTAACCAGCACTGGTTTATAAAATGAATGGAAGTACGGAGGTAGTTTAGTGCCAATAAGGGGTTAAAGATGTGTCCAAAAAAAACAAAAAGATTTCCTGAGCTTTCTATTATCTCCTACTTATCTCCTATTATCTCCTAAGTCTGTTTTTATGAATGTGTTATTCAATGTGTTTCTATGGGCTATAGTAAGTAAAGACCAAATTCAATACTGTAATTATTAGGAACTTTTTCATACCTAAAGGGGTTCTAAAATTAAAAAACAAATAGCTTAAGGCCTGTGTTTGAAATTCACTGCTCGACTGAGGGACCTTACACATAATTGTATGTGTGGGGTACAGAGATGTGGTAGTCTTTCAAAAATCATGTTAAACACTATTCATCTACAAGTCCATGCTAGGTAAAGCTCCGCCTTATCTCAGTTCACTGGTCACGATGGCAACACCCACCCGTAGCACGCGCTTCAGCAGGTGTATCTCAATGATCACCCCTAGAGCCAATTTTGCCGCCTTTCCTTCCAGTTCTCTGCTGCCTGTGACTGGAACGAATTGCTGAAGTTGGAGACTTTTATCTTTCTCACCAACTTTAAACATCTGCTATCTGAGCAGCTAACTGATCGCTGCAGCTGTACATAGTCCATCGGTAAATAGCCCACCCAATTTACCTACCTCATCCCCATACTGTTTTTATTTATTTACTTTTCTGCTCTTTTGCACACCAGTATCTCTACCTGCACATGACCATCTGATCATTTATCACTCCAGTGTTAATCTGCTAAATTGTAATTATTCGCCTACCTCCTCATGCCTTTTGCACACAATGTATATAGACTCCCCTTTTGTTCTACTGTGTTATTGACTTGTTTATTGTTTACTCCATGTGTAACTCTGTGTTGTTGTCTGTTCACACTGCTTTGCTTTTTCTTGGCCAGGTCGCAGTTGTAAATGAGAACTTGTTCTCAACTAGCCTACCTGGTTAAATAAAGGTGAAATTTAAAAAATATATATATATATTATAGCACACAGAGTGAGTCCATGCAACTTACTATGTGACTTGTTAAGCACATTGTTACTCCGGACCTTATTCAGGGTTACCATAACAAAGGGCTTGAATACTTATTGACTCTATACATTTCAGCTTGAATTATTTTAGTAATTTGTAAGATTTCTGAAAAACATAATTCCAATTTGACATTATGGGGTATTGTGTGTAGACCAGTGATTCAAACTCTAAATGGAATCCATTTTAGATTCAGGCTGTTGACACGACAACATGTGGGAAAAGTCAGCTGGTGTGAATGCTTTCTGAACGCCCTTCGTGTGTGTCTCAGGTGGCTGGTGGCACCTTCATTCGGGAGTAACGGCTCATAGTAATGGATGGAACGAAATAAACTGAATGATGTCCAACACATCAAACACGTGGTTTCCATTCCGTTGGTATCATCTGTCCTCTCAGCATCCTCCTGTGGTTTGTTTGTAAAAGTGGGTTCATGACACACTCTATCGTCAGCACTCCTCTTCATCTTCAGTCATTTCAGTGTCTGGTTTCTTTCTCCATCGATGACCTTCTCAGATCAATACTCTGCAGCCATTGGGCCTTTCTGTGCCTGAGGAAGAGATAGCATCCGCTACCTATTGACTTCAGTGGCGCTGCATTGAACCCATGTCGTGTGGTAGTGTGTCTATGTGACACGTGGAATAGAGAGTGCGTGGGACAATGATATAGGCTACGTGATAAGCGTGTGATTCACTCTGTATCATAGAAACCTGAGCACCTTTAATAGCCTGCATAGCATTATTCCGGGCTACATATCTGATGTGGGTGACAGAGTTGACCTTGGTGCTCAACGCGCAACAAGAAAGGTTGATGCGCCATTGTTTGGTCCGCTATGTGTAATTGGGACTGGCTGGGACACTCTGAAAGTCAACTTGCACTCTTTTGTTATGATTTGGTCATAGGACATGCTGAAACGAAGGCTAAATCTACTAGAGTATTTTTCAACCTTTCAGTTACTAGTCCAACGCTCTAACCACTAGGCTACCCTGCCGCCTCTACACTCTAACCACTAGGCTACCCTGCCTCCTCTACACTCTAACCACTAGGCTACCCTGCCGCCTCTACACTCTAACCACTAGGCTACCCTGCCGCCTCTACACTCTAACCACTAGGCTACCCAGCCGCCTCTACACTCTAACCACTAGGCTACCCTGCCGCCTCTACACTCTAACCACTAGGCTACCCTGCCGCCTCCACACTCTAACCACTAGGCTACCCTGCCGCCTCTACACTCTAACCACTAGGCTACCCTGCCGCCTCTACACTCTAACCACTAGGCTACCCTGCCGCCTCTACACTCTAACCACTAGGCTACCCTGCCGCCTCTACACTCTAACCACTAGGCTACCCTGCCGCCTCTACACTCTAACCACTAGGCTACCCTGCCGCCTCTACACTCTAACCACTAGGCTACCCTGCCGCCTCTACACTCTAACCACTAGGCTACCCTGTCGCCTGTACACTCTAACCCCTAGGCTACCCTGCAGCCTCTACACTCTAACCATTAGGCTACCCTGCCGCCTCTACACTCTAACCACTAGGCTACCCTGCCGCCTCTACAATCTAACCACTAGGCTACCCTGCCGCCTCTACAATCTAACCACTAGGCTACCCTGCCGCCTCTACACTCTAACCACTAGGCTACCCTGTCGCCTGTACACTCTAACCCCTAGGCTACCCTGCAGCCTCTACACTCTAACCATTAGGCTACCCTGCCGCCTCTACACTCTAACCACTAGGATACCCTGCCGCCTCTACACTCTAACCACTAGGCTACCCTGCCGCCTCTACACTCTAACCACTAGGCTACCCTGCCGCCTCTACACTCTAACCACTAGGCTACCCTGCCGCCTCTACACTCTAACCACTAGGCTACCCTGCCGCCTCTACACTCTAACCACTTGGCTACCCTGCCGCCTCTACACTCTAACCACTAGGCTACCCTGCCGCCTCTACACTCTAACCACTAGGCTACCCTGCCGCCTCTACACTCTAACCACTAGGCTACCCTGCCGCCTCTACACTCTAACCACTAGGCTACCCTGCCGCCTCTACACTCTAACCACTAGGCTACCCTGCCGCCTCTACACTCTAACCACTAGGCTACCCTGCCGCCTCTACACTCTAACCACTAGGCTACCCTGCCGCCTCTACACTCTAACCACTAGGCTACCCTGCCGCCTCTACACTCTAACCACTAGGCTACCCTGCCGCCTCTACACTCTAACCACTAGGCTACCCTGCCGCCTCTACACTCTAACCACTAGGCTACCCTGCCGCCTCTACACTCTAACCACTAGGCTACCCTGCCGCCTCTACACTCTAACCACTAGGCTACCCTGCCGCCTCTACAATCTAACCACTAGGCTACCATGCCGCGTATATTGTATGGTAAGTTTTTCCGCCGGTGTAAACTTCCCCGCCTCCGTCTAGTTGCAATAGGAAAGAAAAGATGGCTCAGGGAGTTTGATAGTATTTTTCCTGGGTTGTATTCACTAGGAACCAAACGTAAGCAAACACGTCAACATGGGGTGGTACATACTTGAATTTGACCAATACGCAACTCTCGATTTCATGACAAAGCGTTTTCCATTGCAAAACACTTTGCTACGTTTTTCTACAGCGTGCACTAATGAATACATCCCTGCTCAGTTTGCTGTCTGATCCCATTGTTAGTTTAAGGGGCAGCATCCTCTCTTATCATCGCTAAGAGTTTCAATTGCTGGTTGTCGTCTCCCAGAGAGATGGTGTCTTCTTTTTGGGAGAGTGCCAGGCAGACATCCAAAAGGTCTCCTTGTTCTGCTTAATGGGATAATGGTAGTAGGAATAATATGACAAAAACACACACACCCACGCACGCAGACACTCAGGCAAACATGCACACAGACAGACACACACAGAGAGAGAGGAGAGAGAGAGAGAAACAGAGACAGAGAGACAGACCAAGAGAGAGAGACAGATACAGACAGAGAGAGAGAGGCAGATACACAGAGAGAGAGACAAATACAGACAGAGAGACAGACTGAGACAGAGAGGCAGATACAGACAGAGAGACAGACCGACAGAGAGACAAATACAGACAGAGAGACAGACTGAGACAGAGAGGCAGATACAGACAGAGAGACAGACCGACAGAGAGACAAATACAGACAGAGAGAGAGAGACAGAGAGGCAGATACAGACAGAGAGAGAGAGACAGAGAGACAAATACAGACAGAGACAGAGAGGCAGATACACAGAGAGAGAGAGAGAGACAGAGAGACAAATACAGACAGAGAGACAGACTGAGACAGAGAGGCAGATACAGACAGAGAGACAGACCGACAGAGAGACAAATACAGACAGAGAGAGAGAGACAGAGAGGCAGATACAGACAGAGAGAGAGAGACAGAGAGACAAATACAGACAGAGACAGAGAGGCAGATACACAGAGAGAGAGAGAGAGACAGAGAGACAAATACAGACAGAGAGACAGACCGAGACAGAGAGGCAGACCGAGACAGAGAGACAGAGAAAGACAGAGAGAGAGAGGGAGCCAGACAAACAGAGAGACAGATATAGAGAGTTAGGAAAGGAGGATGTTGGTTTGATTTTGCTAGCTTTGATTTACATACATTACAACAAAGGGAATACTACAGTAACCTCTTTTTCAATTGTAAAATGCCTTCAAATTGAAGACGATTAAAAGCAAATTGTCACAATGGGAAAATGGTGTCTCATTGAGTGGAGTCCTATTATCACAGTGATTTGGACAACAATAGGTTTCGCCATCCCCCTTCAGAGCTGCTTCTCTCCCCTGAATTCTCTATAGCTCCTTAGATGTGTGTGTGTGTGTGTGTGTGTGTGTGTGTGTGTGTGTGTGTGTGTGTGTGTGTGTGTGTGTGTGTGTGTGTGTGTGTGTGTGTGTGTGTGTGTGTGTGTGTGTGTGTGTGCGTGTGTGCGTGCGTGCGTGCGTGCGTGCGTGCGTGCGTGTGTGTGTTTGTCTATGTGTGTGTGTATATGTTGTGTGTGCATTGTGCGTGATGTGTGTGTGTGTATTGTGTGTGTGTGTGCATACCTTCTGTGTGTGTGTGTGTGTGTGTGTGTGTGTGTGTGTGTGTGTGTGTGTGTGTGTGTGTGTGTGTGTGTGTGTGTGTGTGTGTGTGTGTGTGTGTGTGTGTGTGTGTGTGTGTGTGTGTGTGTGCGTGCGTGCGTGTGTGTGTTTGTTTGTCTATGTGTGTGTGTATATTTGTGTGTGCATACCTTCGTGCGAGTGTGTGTGTGTGTGTGTGTGTGTGTGTGTGTGTGTGTGTGTGTGTGTGTGTGTGTGTGTGTGTGTGTGTGTGTGTGTGTGTGTGTGTGTGTGTGTGTGTGTGTGTGTGTGTGTGTGTGTGTGTGTGTGTGTGTGTGTATGTGTATGTGTTTGTCTATGTGTGTGTGTTTGTTTGTGTGTGCATACCTGTGTGTGTGTGTGTGTGTGTGTGTGTGTGTGTGTGTGTGTGTGTGTGTGTGTGTGTGTGTGTGTGTGTGTGTGTGTGTGTGTGTGTGTGTGTGTGTGTGTGTGTGTGTGTGTGTGTGTGTGTGTGTGTGTGTGTGTGTGTGTGTGTGCACGGCCTCCTCTCCCCTCTCACCCCCAGGAAGCAGAATGCTAAAGGAGGGCAGATATACTCTGCTAGCTGCTCCTCATCCCCGATCCTCATTGTTTTATCACACGTGATGGAGGGGCAGCTGCAACGCAATAGATACATTTCTTCCCAGTAGGACATAAATCTACACCCAGGCTTAGAGAATGGACCAGCTGCTATTACTGGCCTGCCCCATAGAAATATAACTTTACAACCTGGCTATATACTGAACCTCCCAGGTCTAGAGAAAATAGCCTCTCTAAGAAACCAGACTAGACCTGCACCAATCTCTGGTGCTATTTTCAGGGAAATGAGAACTAAATGGCTGACTGGATCATATCTTGTAACTCCCCCGTCTCGGCAATAACACGTTGTTGACTGTATCTTGATTACCGCATCTGTTTTGCCAGCCGTTCGTTCTCACCTAAAAAGAAAACAACAACGAGAAATGTAATCGGATTTCAGTATTGCACCACATGCAGATTGCTTTTCATGGTGGCGCATCTGTCAGTCCTGAACAAACACAGCTCATTTTCTGTGTCCTTCTCCCCCACTCCTCTCCCCACACTTGCCATTGAATAGCCTAATTCTCCCATCTTCTTCGCTGTTCTCAATATCTCCCACAGAGAGGGTACAGATGTAGGATCTTCATTGGAGCCAGTTTGCTACAGCAGGAAAATAATCCTGCAGCAACAGGACATGTGGAATTATAATATGGATTATAATTAATGAACATTTTTACAGGGGTTGATATACAGTGCATTCGGGAAGTATTCAGACTCGTTGACTTTTTCCACATTTTGTTTCGTGACTTATTCTAAAATTGATTAAATGAAACATTTTCCTCATCAATCTACATATAATAACCTATAATTACAAAAAAAATATACCTGATAGGCATTCAGATGCAGGTGCATCCTTTTTCCATTGATTAGATGTTTCTACAACTTGGTGTCCACCTGTGGTAAATTCAATTGATTGAACAAGATTTGAAAAGGCTCACACCTGCCTATATAAAATCCAACAGTTGACAGTGCATGTCAGAGCAAAACCCAAGCCACGAGGTTGAAAGAATTGTCCGTAGAGATCCGAGACAGGATTTTGTTGAGGCACATAACTGGGGAAGGGTACCAAAAAAATGCCTGCAGCATTAAAGGTCCCCAAAAGCACAGAGGTCCGTCATTCTTAAATGGAAGAAATTTGGAACCACCAAGACACTTCCTAGAGCTGGCCGCCCGGCCAGACTGAGCAATCGAGGGAGAAGAGCCTTGGTCATGGAGGGGAACAAGAACCCGATGGTTCCTCTGTAGAGATAGGAGAAACTTCCAGAAGGACAACCATCTCTGCAGCACTCCACCAATCAGGCCTTTATGTTGGAGTGGCCAGACAGAAGCCACTCCTCAGTAAAAGGCACATGACAGCCCGCTTGGAGTTTTTCAAAAGGCACCTAAAGACTCTCAGACAATGAAACCATCATCTTTGATGAAAAAAATGAAAAAATGATGAAAACCTGCTTCAGAGCGCTCAGGGCCTCAGACTGGGGTGAAGGTTCCCCTTCCAACAGGACAACGACCCTAAGCACACAGCTAAGACAACGTAGGAGTGGCTTCGGGACAAGTCTCTGAATGTCCTTGAGTGGCCCAGCCAGAGCCTGTACTTGAACCCAATCGAACATCTCTGGAGAGACCTGAAAATAGCTGTGCTTCCCTTCCAACCAGACAGAGTTTGAGAGGATCTGCAGAGAAGAATGGGAGAAACTCCCCAAATAAAGGTGTGCCAAGCTTGTAGAGTCATACCCAAAGTACTCAGTAAAGGGTCTGAGTACTTGTGTAAATGTGATAGTTCAGTTTTTTCTTTTTAATACATTTGCAAACATTTCTAAAACACGGTTTCTGCTTTGTCATTATGGGGTATTGTGTTTTCTTTTAATCCATTTTAGAATAAGGCTGTAACAACAAAATGTGGAAAAAGTCAAGTGGTCTGAGTACTTTCCGAGTACTGAGTACTTTCCGAGTACTTTCCGAGTACTGAGTACTTTCCGAATCCAATTTTAAATTGTGGCGTTTTAGTTTTAAAGTGAAAATTACAAACTTTAGACACTTTTTTAAACCTTGAATGCACTACAGTTTTGCATTTCCTGCTGTGCTTGAAAATTCACAGCAACAAAAGAGTGGTCAAATTAAGATCCTACATCTGTATGCTGAATGTTTCCAGGGCCGATCATCTGATATTTTAAGCTGCTGTGTATTACATATCGTCCAATCAATAGGCTGTTGCTGGGCTGTTGCAGGCGGATAATCAATGGCACGCTGTAGAGGGCCCTCCAGTTCTCTATCAGTAGAAAACACCCAGAACCACACGTTCTTATATACAAAGTATAGACCGACAGAGGGTGTATCCCAGATGGCACCCTATTCCCTTCATAGTGCACTACTTTTGACCAGGGCCAATACGGTTCTGTTCACTATAAAGGAAATAAGGTGCAATGGGACGCAGGTCAGACACTCCAAAATCCTCAGTGGAATCAATAGGAAATGCTGCCGGTGCAATTCCACTGCAATTATAGAAACTCTAGTGCACTTCACACACAGGAACTCTTGTCGTGGTGGCTATACAAAGTGAGATATAATATATTTTTGAATATGTACTATTTTGTTTCCAATTATTTATTAAGATTATTAACAGTATTTACCGTAGACATAAAATAATTTTGACTATGTTAATTTGACTGCAGTGCATTCTTTTGTTACTTCCTTGCAGGTGTAGGTGGTGGTAGGGTCTTCAACATTACATAGTGCTTTTTGGGGTGGTAGGGTTTTCAACATTACATAGTGCTTTTTGGGGTCGTAGGGTTTTCAACATTACATAGTGCTTTTTGGGGTCGTAGGGTTTTCAACCTTACATAGTGCTTTTTGGGGTCGTAGGGTTTTCAACATTACATAGTGCTTTTTGGGGTCGTAGGGTTTTCAACCTTACATAGTGCTTTTTGGGGTCGTAGGGTTTTCAACCTTACATAGTGCTTTTTGGGGTCGTAGGGTCTTCAACCTTACATAGTGCTTTTTGGGGTCGTAGGGTTTTCAACATTACATAGTGCTTTTTGGGGTGGTAGGGTTTTCAACATTACATAGTGCTTTTTGGGGTCGTAGGGTTTTCAACATTACATAGTGCTTTTTGGGGTCGTAGGGTTTTCAACATTACATAGTGCTTTTTGGGGTGGTAGGGTTTTCAACATTACATAGTGCTTTTTGGGGTCGTAGGGTTTTCAACATTACATAGTGCTTTTTGGGGTCGTAGGGTTTTCAACATTACATAGTGCTTTTTGGGGTGGTAGGGTTTTCAACATTACATAGTGCTTTTTGGGGTCATAGGGTTTTCAACATTACATAGTGCTTTTTGGGGTCGTAGGGTCTTCAACCTTACATAGTGCTTTTTCAGCACACAAACTATGAATAGATGTCTGTCTGTATTCATGACAACCTTTGTGAGGACGTTTTTAGCAAATTCACTGTTCCTCACTAAACAATATGAAACATCCCTGCGTTGTATTTCTACCATGCTCTTTCAGAGACTGTGTTTTTCTTTGGGTGTGTAACACTCGTATCGTGCATTGCTCTCTGGTACTCTGTAGCTGGTTGATGACACCGGGCTAATATTTGAGGCGAACAGTATGATGAAGTTTGAAATGGAGCAACGAGGGACCACCTGGAGTTTCGTTTCAGCCGAGATGTGACACATCGGTATGCGGTGCCAACGTTGCCAGATTGGTTTTGAACCTGCGCCACCCTTGGATCTGCTGACGCCATCGCGCCTGTCAAAAGGCAATCCGCATTCCCCCATGCAGGCTGTTCTCAAAGCCAGCATAGTATTGCTGTGAATGTTATCGACTCCAAGCACCGTGCCGTTGTTTTGGTGTTCTCTATCGTTATGATCTCAACCACTTGACATATACGACACAGGGGAAAGGGGGAGGGAGGGAGGGAGGGAGGGGGGGGGTGGAGGGAGGGAGGGAGGGAGGGAGGGAGGGGGAGGGAGGGAGAGAGGGGGAGGGAGGGAGGGCAAGAGAGGGGGGGTGGAGGGGGGAGGGAGGGAGGGAGAGGGGGGGGTGGGGGGAGGGGGAGGGAGGGAGGGAGGGAGAGAGGGAGGGGGGTGGAGGGGGGTGGAGGGGGAGAGGGAGGGAGGGAGGGCAAGAGAGTGCGAGAGATAACTTTTGCCATTTGTAAAAGTCTTGTAGCCACTTACTGGTTAGACGTTTGTGCTGTCTTATAGCAGTCTCCTAAAGGCATTACCAAAATGGTTGTTTATTTGTTTTGTGTAGCCTCCTGGTGTGATTGTAACCACCCACTCAAACACTTCCAGTCAGACAACCAAACCAGAATCACAACCTCTCTAAAGAATGACCTGCATGCCAAGCGTGAGGATACCCACAAGCTTTGAAAGACTGACAGCGATCAAAATAGTATTTTTTATTTGATTTAACCTAAGCTCTCCTCAACAATACAGATTTATCGGAAAATACACTATCAAAAATATGTAGGTCAAAGAAGAGGGTGGTAGTGTTATGGTAGGGTCTGTTATGTGTGTGTGTAAGGGTCTGGTATGTGTGTGTGTAAGGGTCTGGTATGTGTGTGTGTGTAAGGGTCTGTTATGTGTGTGTGTGTGAGGGTCTGGTATGTGTGTGTGTAAGGGTCTGTTATGTGTGTGTGTGTAAGGGTCTGTTATGTGTGTGTGTAAGGGTCTGGTATGTGTGTGTGTAAGGGTCTGGTATGTGTGTGTGTAAGGGTCTGGTATGTGTGTGTGTAAGGGTGGGTGAGTGAGTCAGAGGCAGTGCAAAAAGTCTCTTGAGATGCAGGTGTGAAGAGTCAGTGAAGGTGCAGGTGATTTGTGTCTGTGGTTTCATTCACAATCAGATGTTCTGGGTAGGAATGCGGTGGATGTGGACGTTTGCTCTGGTTTTCAATCTGACCTTTTTTCTCCATAAGAGCTTGGCCCTTTTCCAGTCTGCTGACGCGATTCATTCCTGAAACTCAGAGGAGAGACAGGGTGGGGGGGTCATTAAAAATGCATGGGGGTCCTCTGGGTCTGTCTCCACATCAGACATCATGTCTTCAGTTGCCCCCCGCAAAGCGCTGCTTCTCTTCAGGAGAGAGTTCTTTTGACCACTTTAACAGAGCCTGTGAATTTTCAGGAGACAATAAGTTATTTTGCCCAATAAACAAGACTGGATTTTTAAATATTTTTCATTTACTTTACCAGGCAAGTCAGTTAAGAACAAATTCTTATTTTCAATGAGGGCCTCAGAACAGTGGGTTAACTGCCTGTTCAGGGGCAGAATGACAGATTTGTACTTTGTCAGCTCGGGGGTTTGAACTTGCAACCTTCCGGTTACTAGTCCAACACTCTAACCACTAGGCTACCCTGCCTGCCGCCCCAAATCTCAAAGCAAAAAAAAAAAAAAAAAAGAAGCAGACTAAAATTGGTGGAACAAGTCTCAACTTTTCAAAATTCAGTACTGTATTTAAAATGTAGGGACTGGTTTACATTTGTAAACTAACGTATCCCTGGCAACGTCCCTGTAGCTTTTCTATGTCCCAATCCTTTGTTTTCTCTTTGTTTTCCACATATTAGGCCTGTGGTTTTCCACATCTTAGGCCTGGGGTTTTCCACATCTTAGGCCTGGGGTTTTCCACATCTTCGGCCTGGGGTTTTCCACATCTTAGGCCTGGGGTTTTCCACATCTTAGGCCTGGGGTTTTCCACATCTTAGGCCTGGGGTTTTCCACATCTTAGGCCTTTCTACTTCAGCCCAATTACCGATTTGCAGCTGCGTCTGAGGAGTCCGAGTTGTCTATTAGCGATGGTTGTACACTATGCATCAACATCCTTGAGGAAATTGTCAAATGTAGAACTATGTTACATGTCTTTATGGGACGACTCACCTTCAAAATCTGCCATGCGCCACTCTCCATCTGCACTGTTGGGGAGCAACTGATCACAAAGGACCTGTTACTGTAATCCGTTTCATTTAAGAACACCACGAGCGGGGCTTTTTATTGCTCAATTGATGCTGATTTAAAATGAGATTGAGCAATATTGAACTTGCGGAAAGCTCATTCCGTCACAATCGACTAACATCTGTCGTCCGTTTCGGTGAGGTCACTAGTCTCCTATAGATGCTGCTGCTGCTGCTGCTGCTGCTGTTGGGATAGTTTTTAAAAACTTTTATCCAACATCGTCAGTTAAAGATCCGAGACGGAAGAGGAAGCGAGACATGTCCCGGACAAATAATGTTCTGGTTCATGTACAAGAAGTTCAACCGTATCTGCTATCACATTGGTGTCTATGGGAGAGACACCCCTTAAGTCTTACTGGGGCAGCAAAACACATTTTAACTGCCGGGAAGAATATTGGTGTGCTCTATGATGTAATAGTGAGAAATATTTATCTTACAGTTGATGCACTGAAAGCAGACAGGCCAACTACCTGCTAAAATCTCAACAGGGTTTTCTCATTTCAATGCACAATAATTGAAAAAGTGGCTTAAGGGACATGTGGAGGATGTCCATTATGATTGTTGGACCTATTTTGTCAAAGCACGTACCATCTCACATGCAAGATGTATCACATTGGAGCGGGTTGGAGAGGCTCATTGTCACAACAGTTCAACAGTTCTGTGGGAGCTTTGTAAGGAGCTTTGTATGGAAAACAGTATTGCACACCAAATATGCACCTCCGTAGCCACTTGAAGAAATGTGTTTTGGACTATGGTCCAGTATGTGGTTTCTGGTGCTTTCCATTTGAGCGGGCCAATGGTTTCAGTTCAGTTAAGGAGAAAGGTTTTAACTGCCCAAGAGCTTGGTCTGACAAACTGACGTAGATTAAACGAGAAAGGTGTTATCAGGCGTTCATGAGAGATGACATACACATAGGTCCTGATGGTACCAAGTACTTACATGCCATTGATCAGAGTGACAATAAGGATCTTGCCACGTTTACGCCCTCTCCGTCCTCTAGGTCGTCAGGCTGCTGATTATCCCGCGCACCTGCGCCTCATGACACTCACCTGGACTCCCATCATCTCCTTGATTATCTTCCCTATATCTGTCACTCCCCTGGTGTCTGTTCCTGTGTCATGTCTGTCCGTTGTTTCTGTCTCTTATTTTGTATTATGTTTAGTTTCTGTATTTAAAACTCCCTCCCTGAACTTGCTTCCTGACTCTCAGCACACCTTGTTACAGATCGGCACAGTGTTGAATTATAGCACTGAGCTCAGACATTATTTGCCTGCCCCCTAAACAGCTGTGTCATAGCAACTGAAGACAGAAATGATCTGTATAGTGTCTTCACTATACTGTGTGTGATATGAGTACAATAGACAAAGGGAAAATTAGCACATGTAAACATCCATGACCTTCCAGAGCCGACTAATCGAGACTGATCAAGTTCTGTTTGTATTCAGACTTCTCAATAATGAGCTTCTACTTCTTATCGTTAAAGATATTCTGACTTACATGTACGCACTCTGAAACAGGCCATTCTACACCGCGTCAGATTGTAGAGAAAATGTTAATATGTTGGTCAAACTTCATATGTTGGAAAACCTAAGGCAAATATGTTGGAATCTCCTGTGTTCATCTCATTATTCTGTCAGTCTGGGCTTTTTCTCCTTCCCTCTGTCAAAGCCTCTGTGCAGACTGTCAAAGTCTGGGAGCCTCTGTGCAGACTGTCAAAGTCTGGGAGCCTCTGTGCAGACTGTCAAAGTGTCAAAGCCTCTGTGCAGACTGTCAAAGTCTGGGAGCCTCTGTGCAGACTGTCAAAGTCTGGGAGCCTCTGCAGACTGTCAAAGTCTGGGAGCCTCTGTGCAGACTGTCAAAGTCTGGGAGCCTCTGTGCAGACTGTCAAAGTCTGGGAGCCTCTGTGCAGACTGTCAAAGTGTCTGAGCCTCTGTGCAGACTGTCAAAGTCTGGGAGCCTCTGTGCAGACTGTCAAAGTCTGGGAGCCTCTGTGCAGACTGTCAAAGTCTGGGAGCCTCTGTGCAGACTGTCAAAGTCTGGGAGCCTCTGTGCAGACTGTCAAAGTGTCTGAGCCTCTGTGCAGACTGTCAAAGTCTGGGAGCGTCTGTGCAGACTGTCAAAGTCTGGGAGCCTCTGTGCAGACTGTCAAAGTCTGGGAGCCTCTGTGCAGACTGTCAAAGTCTGGGAGCCTCTGTGCAGACTGTCAAAGTCTGGGAGCCTCTGTGCAGACTGTCAAAGTCTGGGAGCCTCTGTGCAGACTGTCAAAGTCTGGGAGCCTCTGTGCAGACTGTCAAAGTCTGGGAGCCTCTGTGCAGACTGTCAAAGTGTCTGAGCCTCTGTGCAGACTGTCAAAGTCTGGGAGCGTCTGTGCAGACTGTCAAAGTCTGGGAGCCTCTGTGCAGACTGTCAAAGTCTGGGAGCCTCTGTGCAGACTGTCAAAGTGTCTGGGAGCCTCTGTGCAGACTGTCAAAGCCTGGGAGCCTCTGTGCAGACTGTCAAAGTGTCTGTGCCTCTGTGCAGACTGTCAAAGTGTCTGAGCCTCTGTGCAGACTGTCAAAGTCTGGGAGCCTCTGTGTAGACTGTCAAAGTGTCAGAGCCTCTGTGCAGACTGTCAAAGTGTCAGAGCCTCTGTGCAGACTGTCAAAGTCTGGGAGCCTCTGTGCAGACTGTCAAAGTCTGGGAGTCTCTGTGCAGACTGTCAAAGTCTGGGAGCCTCTGTGCAGACTGTCAAAGTCTGGGAGCCTCAGTGCAGACTGTCAAAGTCTGGGAGCCTCTGTGCAGACTGTCAAAGTGTCTGAGCCTCTGTGCAGACTGTCAAAGTCTGGGAGCCTCTGTGCAGACTGTCAAAGTCCGGGAGCCTCTGTGCAGACTGTCAAAGTGTCTGAGCCTCTGTGCAGACTGTCAAAGTGTCTGGGAGCCTCTGTGCAGACTGTCAAAGAACTCTTAAAGGAATTTATTAATTAATTCAAAATTTGACTGAATTTGACTCCCAATATTCTGTGTGTGTGTGTGTGTGTGTGTGTGTGTGTGTGTGTGTGTGTGTGTGTGTGTGTGTGTGTGTGTGTGTGTGTGTGTGTGTGTGTGTGTGTGTGTGTGTGTGTGTGTGTGTGTGTGTGTGTGTGTGTGTGTGTGTGTGTGTGTGAGAGAGAGAGAATGCGGGTACGGGGATGGGGGAAGACAATGCTCTAGATAAGCGACTGATAAGATCCTCAGATTACATCAAAGTGCAGCCCTTGTGTGTAGGCGTATGCGTGCGTGTGTCGAGCGTGCTTGTGTGTGTGCGCACATGCATTCATGACAAACGGGCCAAAGAGGCACGGTATAACTTCTGATACACTACCACCTTAACTAGGGTTGAGCAATTTCGGGAACTTTCAATAAATTCCCTGGTATTCCCGGAATCCTGTTTGGAGGAATCCAGGATTTCCTGCATTTTCCCTCCTGATCCCAGGAATCCACCAACCAGGATTTCCTGCATTTTCCCTCCTGATCCCGGGAATCCACCAACCAGGATTTCCTGCATTTTCCCTCCTGATCCCGGGAATCCACCAGCCAGGATTTCCTGCATTTTCCCTCCTGATCCCGGGAAGCCTCCAACCAGGATTTCGGGGAAACCATCAAGATGCTGGTGTCTCAGGCTGGGTGAGTTTAAAAGTGTCCTAGCAAAGAGAGGCCCTCCTCTCTTTCCCTACTGGACATGAATGTCGTTGAGGGCCCCTGAGGCCCTGTGAGGACTACTGACCCCATTCTAACCCTGCTTTCCCCAGGAAGGGTCATTATCAGAATCAATAATAGGTGGCCCGTCTTTCTACAACCCACCGCACTAATGCAAAGATGGTGTAACTCTTCTCATGCAAAGATGGTGTAACTCTTCTAATGCAAAGATGGTGTAACTCTTCTCATGCAAAGATGGTGTAACTCTTCTCATGCAAAGATGGTGTAACTCTTCTCATGCAAAGATGGTGTAACTCTTCTCATGCAAAGATGGTGTAACTCTTCTCATGCAAAGATGGTGTAACTCTTCTCATGCAAAGATGGTGTAACTCTTCTCATGCAAAGATGGTGTAACTCTTCTCATGCAAAGATGGTGTAACTCTTCTCATGCAAAGATGGTGTAACTCTTCTCATGCAAAGATGGTGTAACTCTTCTCATGCAAAGATGGTGTAACTCTTCTCATGCAAAGATGGTGTAACTCTTCTCATGCAAAGATGGTGTAACTCTTCTCATGCAAAGATGGTGTAACTCTTCTCATGCAAAGATGGTGTAACTCTTCTAATGCAAAGATGGTGTAACTCTTCTCATGCAAAGATGGTGTAACTCTTCTAATGCAAAGATGGTGTAACTCTTCTAAGACATTCTACTGCTCTTGTAACGTCAATTCAATTCTTTATTTTTCGGCTGCATCATTTTTTACCTCGTATATCCCTTTCTGCTTTCTTCTCTCGGTTTGTAAGTGTCCAACATATTCTTAGATAAAACAAACTTGTGAAGTAGGGCCATTTGCTGGGTTTGCAGGAGCGAGATCACACACAAAAGTTGAAGAACAACAACAACAACAACAACAGCAGTGCTCCCAGTGGCAGTCCCGTGTGGTACATTGTGGATCAGTGCCACTGTGAGGACAGAGAACAGGTTGAAGGGAACTCTGGAGGTAAGAATCAAAAGGAAGTTTAAACGCCGGTCTGCACATAAAGAAGCTAGAATGTGAGTGTGCGAGTGCCCTCCTGCCAAAGCACGACATCACACATAAAAGCCACCAATGCTCCCAGATGGCGCTGCAGTGGATAGCTGCCGTTTTACATGCTCCTGACCAATTATGTTTGTTTCTGTTTTTTTACTCTGATCTTCACTTTTTATTGTACCTAATATCTCCGCCATCGTATCCTATAACCGAAAACAGCTTCTGGACATCGGACGAGTCGGCAGATGTGGATTTACTGCTCATTGAGGACCAGGCCCTAATCGACCTGACTCGAAAGAGGAAGAGATGGCTCAAGAGAGGCAAACGAGCGGGATCCCTGAAGAGACTACAACAGCCAGTAAATAAACCACCTCTACCCTCTTTTCTATTGGAGAATGTACCATCTCTGGAGAACTAACTGGACGACCTCTCTCTATGTACCAACACAACCTGATGCTAGCACTAAAGACTGAAACTGAAACTGAACCATGCATGAGAGAACCAGCTGGTCCGGACGGCTGTGCGATCTCGATCTCGATCTCGCTCTCCCTAGCCGATGTGAATAAGACAGGTTAATATTCACAAGGCCGCAGGACAGATTACCAGGACGCTTACTCAGAGCATGCGCTGACCAGCTGGCTAGTGTCTTCACTGATATGTTCAACCTCTAACTGACCTAGTCTTTAATACCTACATGTTTCAAGCAGACCACCATTGTCCCTGTGCCCAAGAATGCCAAGGTAACCTGTCTAAATGACCTTTGCCCCGTAGCAATGAAATGCTTTGAAAGGCTGGTCATGGCTCACATCAACACCATCATCCCAGACACCCTGGACCCACACCAATTTGCATTCCTCCCCAACAGATCAACAGATGACGCAATCTCTAATGCAATCCTCACTGCTCTCTCCCACCTGGATAAGAGGAACACCAATGTGAGAATGTGTTTAATTGACTACAGCTCAGCGTTCAACACCATAGTGCCCTCAAAGCTCATCATTAATCTTAGGATCCTGGGACTGAACTCCTCCCTCTGAAACTGGATCCTGGACTTCTTGACGGGCCGCCCCCAGGTGGTGAGGGTAGGCAACAACACATCTTCCACACTGACCATCAACACAGGGGCCCCTTAGCGGTGTGTACTTAGACCCCTCCTGTACTCCCTGTACACCCACGACTGTGTGGCCATACATGATCCCAACACCATCATTAAGTTTTCTTGTGACACATCAGTGATTGGCCTGATCACGATGACGATGAGCTGCCAGGACAACAATTTCTCCCTCAACGTCAGCAAGACAAAGGAGCTGATCGTTTACTACAGGAAACGGAGGGCTGAGCACGCCTCCATCCTCATCGACGGGCTGTAGTGGAGCGGCTCGAGAGCTTCAAGTTCCTCAGTGTCCACATCACTAAGGAATTATCATGAATTACCAACATAGTCGTGAAGAAGGCATGACAATGCCTCTTCCCCCTCAGGAGGCTTAACATATTCAGCTTGGGTCCTCTCAGATCCTCAAAAGGTTCTACATCATTGAGAGCATCTTGACTGGCTGCATCACCGCTTGATATGGCAACTGCTTGGCTTCCGACCGTAAGGCGCTACAGAGGGTTGTGCCTACGGCCCAGTACATCACTGGGGCCAATCTATCTGCCATCCATGACTTCTATACCAGGCGGTGTCAGAGGAATGCCTTACGTAGTTAAATAGTTAACCAATCGATACCCGGACTATCTGCATTGACCCTCTTTAGTCTAATCACATATGCTGCTGCTACTATTTATCATCTATCCTGTTACCTAGTCACTTTTTTATTTAATTAGGCAAGTCAGTTTAGAACAAATTCTCATTTACAATGATGGCCTACCCCGGCCTAACCTGGACAACGCTGGGCCAATTGTGCGCCGCCCTATGGGACTCTCAATGAAAGCCGGATGTTATACAGACTGGATTCGAACCAGGGATTGTAGTGGCGCCTCTTGCACTGAGATGCAGTGCCTGTAGGGAAGTGTGTAGACCTCTGCGCCGCTTGGGAGTCTTAAATCTTACCTTTGTTGGCTTGCATAGGATTTGTGTAGCTGTGCAAATGTATGTCTGTGCAATTGTATGAGAAAGATATGCGAGTCTGTCTGAGATAGCGATCACCCTGGTTTTATTTTCTTAGGGATGGTTGGGGTAGTTGGGGCCCGGAGGGGGATAGAACTGGGGGTAGGTGGGAATCTCTGGCACAGATAGACAGACGGACAGGGTCAGGGTTATAAGGACAGGGTCAGGGTTCTGCTCTGCAGCTGCAGCTGATCCTGTGATAAGGATAGCATTACCTCACGGCTGCCACGACTACTGCCCAGATATGTCATCAAGGGACTGTTCCACAAGAAGAGGCCCCTTCACTCCAAACCCCTCAACCCCTTCACCCCCTCCAGATAAAGGGTGAAGAGATGAGATGTCTGGGGAAGCATTATATCGCGAACTCGAGATCCCTGTGCCAGGAGTCAAGTGTTGTTGCTGTCGTGTCACAAATCTGATGGAGAGGTGTGGGTAGATGTGAGAGGTTTAGCCTGCGTCCCAAATGTCATAGGGCTCGGCTCAAAAGTAGTGCACTATATGGGGAATAGGGTGCTATTTGGTACGCAACCATACAGGGCTGAATGGAACCTTTGGAACACCATAGAGTGCTGAATGGAACCTTTGGGACGCCATAGAGTGCTGAATGGAACCTTTGGGACGCCATAGAGTGCTGAATGGAACCTTTGGGACGCCATAGAGTGCTGAATGGAACCTTTGGGACACCATAGAGTGCTGAATGGAACCTTTGGGACGCCATAGAGTGCTGAATGGAACCTTTGGGACGCCATAGAGTGCTGAATGGAACCTTTGGGACACCATAGAGTGCTGAATGGAACCTTTGGGACACCATAGAGTGCTGAATGGAACCTTTGGGACGCCATAGAGTGCTGAATGGAACCTTTGGGACACCATAGAGTGCTGAATGGAACCTTTGGGACACCATAGAGTGCTGAATGGAACCTTTGGGACGCCATAGAGTGCTGAATGGAACCTTTGGGACACCATAGAGTGCTGAATGGAACCTTTGGGACGCCATAGAGTGCTGAATGGAACAAATGCCAATCCCTTAGCTTACAGTCATATGTAACCATGTTGCCTGTAGCATGATGTACTATATTACCCATAATGCTCTATAACACTTCCTTATTCATACATTGTCCTATTCAGTAATACTAACCATATTCATGAATCAACTACTGCATATACTGAAAGCACCTCATCACAGAAGAAATACCCAAATTATTAATATCAATGTATTTACCAGGTAGTTGACCAATATAATAACTAAACTACTGATGTCTATAATCCTTAGAAATTACATTTTGTTTTTGCAAAAAATAATAAAAAATATATCCACTGTATATCAAATATATCCCATTTAGTATACTTTTTTTTTATCCAAAGTGACATTCAATCATGTGTTTATACTGAATACTTTTGTATGGGTGGACCCAGCTTGAAGTTCATATAGGAAGATCATATATTTTATTGAAGTGGTCACAGGGACTGTTCTACTTAATGCTACTATTGCTGTGATGGGATGATGGTACAGTGGTAGAGAGGAGTTATGGACTGTTTACCACCATGCCTTTAGGGGCCCTCCCTGTTCTCTGTTTACTACCATGCCTTTAGGGGCCCTCCCTGTTCTCTGTTTACTACCATGCCTTTAGGGGCCCTCCCTGTTCTCTGTTTACTACCATGCCTTTAGGGGCCCTCCCTGTTCTCTGTTTACTACCATGCCTTTAGGGGCCCTCCCTGTTCTCTGTTTACTACCATGCCTTTACGGGCCCCCCCTGTTCTCTGTTTACCACCATGCCTTTAGGGGCCCTCCCTGTTCTCTGTTTACCACCATGCCTTTAGGGGCCCTCCCTGTTCTCTGTTTACCACTATGCCTTTAGGGGCCCTCCCTGTTCTCTGTTTACTACCATGCCTTTAGGGGCCCTCCCTGTTCTCTGTTTACCACCATGCCTTTAGGGGCCCTCCCTGTTCTCTGTTTACCACCATGCCTTTAGGGGCCCTCCCTGTTCTCTGTTTACCACCATGCCTTTAGGGGCCCTCCCTGTTCTCTGTTTACCACCATGCCTTTAGGGGCCCTCCCTGTTCTCTGTTTACCACCATGCCTTTAGGGGCCCTCCCTGTTCTCTGTTTACCACCATGCCTTTAGGGGCCCTCCTTGTTCTCTGTTTACCACCATGCCTTTAGGGGCCCTCCCTGTTCTCTGTTTACCACCATGCCTTTAGGGGCCCTCCCTGTTCTCTGTTTACTACCATGCCTTTAGGGGCCCTCCCTGTTCTCTGTTTACCACCATGCCTTTAGGGGCCCTCCCTGTTCTCTGTTTACTACCATGCCTTTAGGGGCCCTCCCTGTTCTCTGTTTACTACCATGCCTTTAGGGGCCCTCCCTGTTCTCTGTTTACTACCATGCCTTTAGGGGCCCTCCCTGTTCTCTGTTTACTACCATGCCTTTAGGGGCCCTCCCTGTTCTCTGTTTACTACCATGCCTTTAGGGGCCCTCCCTGTTCTCTGTTTACTACCATGCATTTAGGGGCCCTCCCTGTTCTCTGTTTACTACCATGCCTTTAGGGGCCCTCCCTGTTCTCTGTTTACTACCATGCCTTTAGGGGCCCTCCCTGTTCTCTGTTTACTACCATGCCTTTAGGGGCCCTCCCTGTTCTCTGTTTACTACCATGCATTTAGGGGCCCTCCCTGTTCTCTGTTTACTACCATGCCTTTAGGGGCCCTCCCTGTTCTCTGTTTACCACCATGCCTTTAGGGGCCCTCCCTGTTCTCTGTTTACTACCATGCCTTTAGGGGCCCTCCCTGTTCTCTGTTTACTACCATGCCTTTAGGGGCCCTCCCTGTTCTCTGTTTACTACCATGCCTTTAGGGGCCCTCCCTGTTCTCTGTTTACTACCATGCCTTTAGGGGCCCTCCCTGTTCTCTGTTTACTACCATGCCTTTAGGGGCCCTCCCTGTTCTCTGTTTACTACCATGCATTTAGGGGCCCTCCCTGTTCTCTGTTTACTACCATGCCTTTAGGGGCCCTCCCTGTTCTCTGTTTACTACCATGCCTTTAGGGGCCCTCCCTGTTCTCTGTTTACCACCATGCCTTTAGGGGCCCTCCCTGTTCTCTGTTTACCACCATGCCTTTAGGGGCCCTCCCTGTTCTCTGTTTACTACCATGCCTTTAGGGGCCCTCCCTGTTCTCTGTTTACTACCATGCCTTTAGGGGCCCTCCCTGTTCTCTGTTTACTACCATGCCTTTAGGGGCCCTCCCTGTTCTCTGTTTACTACCATGCCTTTAGGGGCCCTCCCTGTTCTCTGTTTACTACCATGCCTTTAGGGGCCCTCCCTGTTCTCTGTTTACTACCATGCCTTTAGGGGCCCTCCCTGTTCTCTGTTTACTACCATGCATTTAGGGGCCCTCCCTGTTCTCTGTTTACTACCATGCCTTTAGGGGCCCTCCCTGTTCTCTGTTTACTACCATGCCTTTAGGGGCCCTCCCTGTTCTCTGTTTACCACCATGCCTTTAGGGGCCCTCCCTGTTCTCTGTTTACCACCATGCCTTTAGGGGCCCTCCCTGTTCTCTGTTTACTACCATGCCTTTAGGGGCCCTCCCTGTTCTCTGTTTACCACCATGCCTTTAGGGGCCCTCCCTGTTCTATACCATGCCTTTAGGGGCACTGCCTGTTCTCTGTTTACTACCATGTCTTTAGGGGCCATCTCTGTTTACTACCATGTCTTTAGGGGCCCTCCCTGTTCTCTATTTACTACCATGCCTTTAGGGGCCCTCCCTGTTCTCTGTTTACTACCATGCCTTTAGGGGCCTTCCTGTTCTCTGTTAACTACTATGCCTTTAGGGGCCCTGCCTGTTCTCTGTTTACTACCATGCCTTTAGGGGCCCTGCCTGTTCTCTACCATGCCTTTAGGGGCCCTGCCTGTTCTCTGTTTACTACCATGTCTTTAGGGGCCATCTCTGTTTACTACCATGTCTTTAGGGGCCCTCCCTGTTCTCTATTTACTACCATGTCTTTAGGGGCCCTCCCTGTTCTCTGTTTACTACCATGCCTTTAGGGGCCCTCCCTGTTCTCTGTTTACTACCATGCCTTTAGGGACCTTCCCTGTTCTCTGTTTACTACCATGCCTTTAGGGGCCATCTCTGTTTACTACCATGCCTTTAGGGGCCCTCCCTGTTCTCTGTTTACTACCATGCCTTTAGGGGCCCTCCCTGTTCTCTGTTTACTACCATGCCTTTAGGGGCCCTCTCTGTTCTCTATTTACTACCATGCCTTTAGGGGCCCTTCCTGTTCTCTGTTTACTACCATGTCTTTAGGGGCCCTCCCTGTTCTCTGTTTACTACCATGCCTTTAGGGGCCCTCCGTGTTCTCTGTTTACTACCATGCCTTTAGGGGCCCTCCCTGTTCTCTGTTTACCACCATGCCTTTAGGGGCCCTCCCTGTTCTCTGTTTACTACCATGTCTTTAGGGGCCCTCCCTGTTCTCTGTTTACTACCATGCCTTTAGGGGCCCTCCCTGTTCTCTGTTTACTACCATGCCTTAAGGGGCCTTCCTGTTCTCGGCTCTTCTCTGTTTTCTGCAATCTGTCTGCCTCCAGGAACTCTATCGATGATCACATCTTTAGGACATTCTGTATGTGTGTGTGTGTCCTTTGACTGCCTGTACTGCTCGGTAAGTCACCCAGTCAGCCTAGACTGGCAGCCCTGTCAGAGGCACTTGGCTTGGGGAGGAAGAGGGGAAGGAGGGATGGAGGATAGGAGAAGAGCAGGACAGGGGTGAATTACACAGAGTGATAAAGCTGCCACGTCTGACGAATGAGCCGTCCCCCTTTCACGATCCTGTTTCATGTGCCAATCAATAATTTAGGCCTGCCGCTTTTGAGCAATGGACCCATCCCACTCAGGGAATGACAGATGAGGGGTGAGAATGGGTTTAAAAGAGAGCGGGAATTAGCCAAAGTGAGAGAGAAAAACTTAAGAAAATGTGTTACAAAAATAACTTAATTACGTAATCAAATAAAACCAACGCCAAACCTTTTCATATTTTTCTTATCTATTAGAGCAGAAGTCGTTTTTCTTAACAGTCTTGTTTTTTTTAACGTGCATACTAAACGCCCTGAATGCCTGAACGCCTTGGGTGCCTAGCATTCAAAGAGGGATAAGGACTTGAAGCTGGAGCTTTAGTGTTGAGAAATGAGATCCTGAGTGCCAGACCTCCACACAACGGCTAAATGTCTCAGTGAGTTAGAAGCCTGGTTGACAGACTGGTTGACAGACTGGTTGACAAACTGGATGACAGACTCCAGGTGAGAAGAGGGCGCTATAGTGGAGGCTAATGAGACCCGGCCCAATGACGAAGCACAAGGAAATCACAGGGTAGAGCATAAGCACAGCTAAGAGTATATACATCAAGGGTTTAAGTCCCAAATGGTACCCTATTTAGAGAGCCCTGGTCAAAAGTAGTGCACTGTAGAGGGAATGGTGAATAGAGTGCTATTTGGGATGCAGATTTGTTGTCAGAACACTCATGTATGTACGTCGCCTGGAATTCTTCAGAGCTTTGGTGAATCACTGACTCTCGTATCATCCCACTCTGTGACCTATGCTGATTGGGGGAGCCAGCGGTGGGCGTTTTGTCGGAAATGGAGGGAAATATTTCAGAGATATTAGAGGCGTTTAGAATTAGTTTAGAGAACATTTTCATTGGGGATTTTCCCTGGAGTTTTACCAAAAAGCTTCAGACTATTGTTTTCCTCCACCATGGTCAAGGTCCTGTCTTGAATGCACTGGAACTTTTTGGGAGATATTTACATAACAATGGCTAACTATGAACATGGTTTAACATAGCGGTTCCCCAAACTTTTTGGGGCCATGACCCCATTTTGTAAAATGCTCGAGACTCCAACCATGTGAAAAAAAGGAAGTAATTAACAGCCAATGTTAACGTTTTTATTTGGGGCTGTGGCAGTCAAAAACATTCTAACGGTATTTCTCATTGTCTTCTCAACTCACCATCACATACTGTACTTTTAATGTGGGGCTATGACAGGCAATTGTAAATAAGTCTGCCATAATGTCTCTTATCTCACCACCACTAATGAGATGGGTGTACTGGATGCATGTCGTGTCGGAGCTTCTCGAAGTCAGGGGGCGTGGCTTCTCGATGTCAGGGGGTTTGGCTTTTCAAAGTCAGGCGGGCGTGGCTTCTTGATGTCAGGGGGTGTGGCTTTTCAAAGTCAGGGGGCATGGCTTCTTGATGTCAGGGGGTGTGGCTTTTCAAAGTCAGGGGGGCGTGGCTTCTCGAAGTCGGGGGGTGTGGCTTTTCAAAGTCAGGGGGTCGTGGCTTCTCGAAGTCGGGGGGCGTGGTCCACAGTGCGCACCTCAACTCTGCTGTCACATCCAACCTGGATCAATATCTGGTTGTAATGCAGACGAGAGCACTGAATCCAGCTACTCACAGATATGAGCTGGCGAAAGGTACCATGACTTTTAATGCTCAGAGGGAGACGGCAGTGTGTTCCCTTTGAGTCAGGAACCAAAACTCCTCAGTGACCCGAGAATGCGTTGTCTGCCCGATTTCGGTCATGTAACAGATCAATCTGGTGTTTATTTTCACTTAACGTCAGTAGTGTAAAGTACTTAAGTAAAAATACTTTAAAGTACTACTTAAGTCATTTTTAAGGGGTTTGTGTACTTTACTATTTATATTTTTGACAACTTTTACTTTTACTTCACTACATTCCTAAAGAAAAGGATACACTTTTTACTCCATATATTTTCCCAAAACTACTGCCAGTACTACAGGATAGGACACTTACCAAGAGTACATCCCTGGTCATCCTCTGATCTGGTGGACTTACTAAACACAAATGTGTCATTTGTA
The DNA here is from genome assembly GCF_021184085.1 of Oncorhynchus gorbuscha. NCBI lineage: Eukaryota > Metazoa > Chordata > Actinopteri > Salmoniformes > Salmonidae > Oncorhynchus > Oncorhynchus gorbuscha. The sequence goes on from NC_060176.1 coordinate 76,082,900, forward strand.
AATGATTTGCTTAATATAAGGAATTTTAAATATACTTAAGTATATTTTAGCAATTACATTTACTTTTGATACTTGAAGTATATTTGAAATCAAATACTTTTAGACTTTTACTAAAGTAGTATTTTACTGGGTGACTTTCACTTTTACTTTTCATTTTCTATTAAAGGTATCTTTGACTCAAGTATGACAATTGAGTGCTTTTTCCCACCACTGCATACCTGCATGTCAACTGAGACAGGATCACAGTCAAATGGATTGGGAAGTAGGTACCAAAGTGCTCTTCCAAGCGTTGGAGGTGAGCAGTCATCACTCGTGACAGACATTTACTGATGCTGTTTCCTGTTAGAAACATGCACAGCGGAGGGAACCGTTCGCACGGTTCGCATGGTTCGCACGGTTCGCACGGATCGCTTCTGAAACACTGAATCTCCAATAAGAATTCTTTCCTCTGAATCCACTGATTAAGTCACTCACCTGCATTCTTGCGTTCAGTTCATTCAGTTTCCCAAATATATCACATTTTCTTTTCATTACACAGAAAGTCAACCAATTCAATTTTTTTTTTTTTACATCCATCAGTTCCTCTCTCAATGTGAAACATCTTTCCAACACTCCCCCTCGAAAACCACCAAGCCTCGGTGTGAAATAGAAGATTGTCATACTCTGATCCCATTTCTCCACGTAGTTTTACGAACAGGCGGGCGCGCAGTGGATGTGGTTTGATGTATCTCGGCCCTCACAGCTGTCACCCATTTGGAGACCATAAGCTGGGGAGTTTTTTAGTCGTTCAGTCAGTTTCCTCTTGATCGCTAGCAATATCATACATTATTAGTTTAACAGTGTTATCTGACGAAGGGATTGATTTGAGTTTCTGTGCCTCCGTCTCCTTACACATTTTATTCACCTTATTAATTGTGTCGGGTATTATCCAAGTCTCTGCAGTAGTGTGTGGTTTCATAACGTAGCAGGCCTAGCCTCTCACGGTGGGAATGGTTCAAGTGCAACCATCAAGTACGTTCCTATCCCATGATCTAAGGGCGCTCTCTGGTTGAATTAGATCTTTTAGATTGGAATCATTTTCATTTAGATGTTTAAAGTGAAAACCACATTACAAAGGTTTGGAGATATAAAGACGATATGTAATATATTTTTTGTTTGTATCAATTTTTTTTCTTCAGGATTTTGGAAATTCTCCCACAACCCTATTTTCATATCAGGCGACCCCACGTGGGGTTGCGACCCCTAGTTTGACAACCGCACGTGGGGTTGCGACCCCTAGTTTGCCAACCACACGTGGGGTTGCGATCCCTAGTTTGACAACCCCACGTGGGGTTGCGACCCCTAGTTTGACAACCACACGTGGGGTTGCGACCCCTAGTTTGACAACCACACGTGGGGTTGCGACCCCTAGTTTGCCAACCACACGTGGGGTTGCGATCCCTAGTTTGACAACCCCACGTGGGGTTGCGACCCCTAGTTTGACAACCACACGTGGGGTTGCGACCCCTAGTTTGCCAACCACACGTGGGGTTGCGACCCCTAGTTTGACAACCACACGTGGGGTTGCGACCCCTAGTTTGACAACCACACATGGGGTTGCGACCCCTAGTTTGACAACCGCACGTGGGGTTGCGACCCCTAGTTTGACAACCACACGTGGGGTTGCGACCCCTAGTTTGCCAACCACACGTGGGGTTGCGACCCCTAGTTTGACAACCGCACGTGGGGTTGCGACCCCTAGTTTGACAACCGCTGGGTTAACACCTTCCACTGTTATTGTTGATTCTCTCACAAGTCCTGTGTCAGGCGTAGCTATAGAAACACACTTCCCAAATAATAACACAGGCACTAACATTACCATAATCACTGGAGACAAAGCCACTACTATCTCTCTGCTGCATATTTTGTAGAACCTTCTAGAACCTTCATCAGCGAGAATGTCAGAGCTGATCATGAAAGGAAGCTTTTCCGTTACAATTACTATTTCTCAATAAATTGTGAAGAAGATACAATTGTTGTTAATTTAATAGGATTTGGGGAAGTTTTTGTGTGGTGGTCAGTATTGAGGACAAGCATGGTTGATATTTGCAGGTATTTGCGTAGAAATTGTCTAACATATTAATCATAACGCTGATATTTAGTATAAGGCATAATCCCCTCTCTCTCTCTCTCTCTCTCTCTCTCTCTCTCTCTCTCTCTCTCTCTCTCTCTCTCTCCCCCTCCCTCCCTCCCTCTCTCTCTCTCTCTCTCTCTCTCTCTCTCTCTCTCTCTCTCTCTCTCTCTCCTCTCTCCCCCTCTCTCTCTCTCTCCCTCTCTCTCTCTCTCTCTCTCTGTCTCTCTCTCTCTCTCTCTCTCTCTCTCTCTCTCTCTCTCTCTCTCTCTCTCTCTCTCCCTCCCATCTCCCCCCCCCCTCTCTCTCTCTCTCTCTCTCTCTCTCTCTCTCTCTCTCTCTCTCTCTCTCTCTCTCTCTCTCTCTCTCTCTCTCCCCCTCCCATCTCCCTCCCTCCCCCCTCTCTCTGTCTCTCTCTCTCTCTCTCTCTCTCTCTCTCTCTCTCTCTCTCTCTCTCTCTCTCTCTCTCTCTCTCTCTCTCTCTCTCTCTCTCCCCTCCCATCTCCCTCCCCTTTCTCTCTCTGCAGTGAGAGATGAAGATGACTTCTTGGGGTTGGGAGAGCTGCCCGAGACTTTTCCCTCGGACCCCCCGGAGCCTCTCCCCCACTTCCTGATGGAGCCCGAGGAGGCGTACATCGTCAAGAACAAACCAGTCAATCTCTATTGCAAGGCCACGCCCGCCACTCAGATTTACTTCAAGTGCAACAGTGAATGGGTTCACCAGAAGGACCATACGGTGGAGGAGAGAGTGGACGAGAACTCAGGTCAGTGGGAGACAGTGATGATGATGGTTGATGGTGGGTGGAGGAGGAGAGAGTGGACGAGAACTCAGGTCAGTGGGAGACAGTGATGATGATGGTTGATGGTGGGTGGAGGAGGAGAGAGTGGACGAGAACTCAGGTCAGTGGGAGACAGTGATGATGATGGTTGATGGTGGGTGGAGGAGGAGAGAGTGGACGAGAACTCAGGTCAGTGGGAGACAGTGATGATGATGGTTGATGGTGGGTGGAGGAGGAGAGAGTGGACGAGAACTCAGGTCAGTTGGAGACAGTGATGATGATGGTTGATGGTGGGTGGAGGAGGAGAGAGTGGACGAGAAAGGTCAGCGGGAGACCATGATGGTGATGGTGATGACGATGATGAATGTCACTTACACTGGCCTGGAAACCATGTGGGGTAGATGGTACATTTAGATTAACGTCATAATACCTACGTGACATTATACTCAGTCACCTCTGGGGCAACAATGTTCCTCACACATTTTCATATTGGCTTTAAAAGCAGGTGAAGTTAGAGAGATAGGCTGCCTTGTCCAAGTCAGGTGAAATTAGAGAGATAGGCTGCCTTGTCCAAGTCAGGTGAAGTTAGAGAGATAGGCTGCCTTGTCCAAGTCAGGTGAAGTTAGAGAGATAGGCTGCCTTGTCCAAGTCAGGTGAGGATAGAGAGATAGGCTGCCTTGTCCAAGTCAGGTGAAGTTAGAGAGATAGGCTGCCTTGTCCAAGTCAGGTGAAGATAGAGAGATAGGCTGCCTTGTCCAAGTCAGGTGAAGTTAGAGAGATAGGCTGCCTTGTCCAAGTCAGGTGAAGATAGAGAGATAGGCTGCCTTGTCCAAGTCAGGTGAGGATAGAGAGATAGGCTGCCTTGTCCAAGTCAGGTGAGGATAGAGAGATAGGCTGCCTTGTCCAAGTCAGGTGAGGATAGAGAGATAGGCTGCCTTGTCCAAGTCAGGTGAAGTTAGAGAGATAGGCTGCCTTGTCCAAGTCAGGTGAAGTTAGAGAGATAGGCTGCCTTGTCCAAGTCAGGTGAGGATAGAGAGATAGGCTGCCTTGTCCAAGTCAGGTGAAGTTAGAGAGATAGGCTGCCTTGTCCAAGTCAGGTGAAGTTAGAGAGATAGGCTGCCTTGTCCAAGTCAGGTGAAGTTAGAGAGATAGCCTGCCTTGTCCAAGTCAGGTGAGGATAGAGAGATGTCCAAGTCAGCTGCCTTGTCCAAGTCAGGTGAAGTTAGAGAGATAGGCTGCCTTGTCCAAGTCAGGTGAAGTTAGAGAGAGGTGAGGATAGAGAGATAGG
>NC_060176.1:76092076-76094576 GCF_021184085.1 Oncorhynchus gorbuscha
CAGCCTGATGCTGAGCAGGAAACAGAGTCAGAGGATACAGTCATGCTGGCCTGTTCCATAGCAGCCTGATGCTGAGCAGGAAACAGGGTCAGAGGATACAGTCATGCTGGCCTGTTCCATAGCAGCCTGATGCTGAGCAGGAAACAGGGTCAGAGGATACAGTCATGCTGGCCTGTTCCATAGCAGCCTGATGCTGAGCAGGAAACAGAGTCAGAGGATACAGTCATGCTGGCCTGTTCCATAGCAGCCTGATGCTGAGCAGGAAACAGGGTCAGAGGATACAGTCATGCTGGCCTGTTCCATAGCAGCCTGATGCTGAGCAGGAAACAGGGTCAGAGGATACAGTCATGCTGGCCTGTTCCATAGCAGCCTGATGCTGAGCAGGAAACAGGGTCAGAGGATACAGTCATGCTGGCCTGTTCCATAGCAGCCTGATGCTGAGCAGGAAACAGGGTCAGAGGATACAGTCATGCTGGCCTGTTCCATAGCAGCCTGATGCTGAGCAGGAAACAGGGTCAGAGGATACAGTCATGCTGGCCTGTTCCATAGCAGCCTGATGCTGAGCAGGAAACAGGGTCAGAGGATACAGTCATGCTGGCCTGTTCCATAGCAGCCTGATGCTGAGCAGGAAACAGGGTCAGAGGATACAGTCATGCTGGCCTGTTCCATAGCAGCCTGGTGCTGAGCAGCGAACAGGGTCAGAGGATACAGTCATGCTGGCCTGTTCCATAGCAGCCTGATGCTGAGCAGGAAACAGAGTCAGAGGATACAGTCATGCTGGCCTGTTCCATAGCAGCCTGATGCTGAGCAGGAAACAGGGTCAGAGGATACAGTCATGCTGGCCTGTTCCATAGCAGCCTGATGCTGAGCAGGAAACAGGGTCAGAGGATACAGTCATGCTGGCCTGTTCCATAGCAGCCTGATGCTGAGCAGGAAACAGGGTCAGAGGATACAGTCATGCTGGCCTCTGCTCCTCTCTAATTTCCCCCATTTGAAAGAAAAGAAAACCACAGATAAGAAAAACCCGCCTGTCTGGGACGTCAATAGCTATCTGAGTGGGGAGGGAAAGCTGATCTCATTCCTGCTCTCCTTCACTGTCAATCCCCTCTCTCTCTCTCTCCCTCCCTCTCTCTCTCTCTCTCTCTCTCTCTCTCTCTCTCTCTCTCTCTCTCTCTCTCTCTCTCTCTCTCAGTCTCTCTCCCCCCCTCTCTCTCTCTCTCTCTCTCTCTCTCTCTCTCTCTCTCTCTTCTCTCTCTCTCTCTCTCAGTCTCTCTCTCTCTCTCTCTCTCTCTCTCTCTCTCTCTCTCTCTCTCTCTCTCTCTCTCTCTCTCTCTCTCTCTCTCTCTCTCTCTCTCTCTCTTTCCCTCTCAGCATGGGACAGGAGTAGATACACTGAAGACCAGGGAGAGAGGAGAGGAGGAGGAGGAGAAGAGAGGAGCATTTAATCTGTACCCCACTGCCTGGCACCAGTGGGGGAAATCATTACTTTGGAGTTTTATCAGGGACAGAAAGAGTCTCCTTACTGAGGAGGAGGAGGAGGAGGAGGAGAGGGGCGAGAGGAAGAGGGAGAGCTAGCAGGCCAGCCAGGGTCTGGATCATTAGCCCACTTCAAATGGATTTCCTCTGTAACCAATCGCCTGCGAGAGAGAGAGAGCAGAATCCATTAGAAATGTCCCATCCTACACTCTTCAGGTTTCCTTTCTAGAAGCTTTTACTACGGAGTCAGATTTCTGCCAAAATGTTGAACGCACATTAAGTCGGAGTCATAACTAACGTTACTTTGGAGTCGTAAATATGTCAAGGTGTAAAATATAAATGCAAAGGTAAAAACCAACATTGTCAACATAAGAATTAGATTGTATAAAAAATATTTTATGCCTAGACTTATTTACGATTCTAACATTGCGTGCTTCCAACCTTCTGAAAGGTATCTGACTCCAGAAGGAATTGCATACAACCCTCCACTCCACATAGCCTGAATTCCTGCGTCCAAGATGAGACCCTATTCCCTATGTAGTGCACTACTATCACCTAGGGCCCATAGCGCATCACTTTGTGACCCAATACGGGGCCTTGGGTGCTGCTTTATGACTGGTCATTCTTATAAAACTGTGAGCTAGGTTTAATAGTATTGCTTTCCTGTTAATTCCTCATTTTGGCTGTATCTTTGATTCAGGGCACTAATGTCCTCACATTGGAGTGATCGATATTGTACAGCACTGTCTTTTACCAGCTCTGTGGCTACGGCCTGCAATTAAGGACAGGGGTCCCTAGGGTTGAATGGTAATAAGGTATCCATAAGGAGAGTGTGGTCTCTGAGTTACAGTAGCACCATTAGCAGGATATTAGAGGGCATTAGAATGCCTGTAACACTGCCCTGTGGTGACGACCACGGGCCGCATCCCAAATGGCTCCCTATTCTCTTTATAGTGCACTACTTCTGACTAGGGCTCATGAGGAATAGGGAACGCTTTATATGGAATAGGGTTCCGTTTGGGAT
>NC_060176.1:76102076-76142076 GCF_021184085.1 Oncorhynchus gorbuscha
ACTGTCTCTCTCTGTTCCTCTTGTTCTGTCTCTCTCTGTTCCCCTTGTTCCGTCTGTCTACTGTCTCTCTCTGCTCCTCTTGTTCTGTCTGTCTACTGTCTCTTGTTCTGTCTGTCTACTGTCTCTTGTTCTGTCTGTCTGTCTACTGTCTCTCTCTGCTCCTCTTGTTCTGTCTGTCTACTGTCTCTCTCTGCTCCTCTTGTCCCTCTTGTTCTGTCTCTCTCTGCTCCTCTTGTTCTGTCTCCCTCTGCTCCTCTTGTTCTGTCTCTCTCTGTTCTACCTTGTTCTGTCTGTCTACTGTCTCTCTCTGTACCAGGACATTATTTATCTCTATTCTTTTCCTCTCTTCCTGCCCAGTCTCTCTCTCCCAATCGTTTCTTTCTCTACTGCTCTCTCTCCTTGTTACTTTACACGCACACACACACACACACACACACACACACACACACACACACACACACACACACACACACACACACACACACACACACACACACACACACACACACACACACACACACACACACACACACACACACACACACACACACACACACACACACACACACACACACACACACACAGTGTTACAGCACTGTTACTCTACAGTAGGATCTCTGTGTTACAGCACTGTTTCTCTACAGTAGGATCTCTGTGTTACAGCACTGTTTCTCTACAGTAGGATCTCTGTTTTACAGCACTGTTACTCTACAGTAGGATCTCTGTGTTACAGCAGTCTTCCTCCTGGCTCTTCCACCTTGACGGCTGTAGTTTGAATTTTGCATGAGCACTAAGCTGGAGCTCCGACTCCCTACCGAGGAGCCCGATTGTTATAAAGGGTCTGTTATTACTGGCCAATCAGAAGGGTCTGTGTAAATCTCCTGAACCTGAAATAAACAGCCAAGTGATTTCCTCTCTCTCCCTCCCTCTACCTCCCTCCCTCTACCTCCCTCTACCTCCCTCTCTCTCCCTCCCTCTACCTCCCTCTCTCTCCCTCCCTCTACCTCCCTCTACCTCCCTCTACCTCCCTCTCTCTCCCTCCCTCTACCTCCCTCTCCCTCCCTATCTCTCCCTCCCTCTCCCTCCCTCTACCTCCCTCTCTCTCCCTCCCTCTACCTCCCTCTCCCCCCTATCTCTCCCTCCCTCTACCTCCCTCTCTCTCCCTCCCTCCACCTCCCTCTCTCTCCCTCCCTCTACCTCCCTCCCTCTACCTCCCTCTACCTCCCTCTCTCTCCCTCCCTCTACCTCCCTCTCTCTCCCTCCCTCTACCTCCCTCTCTCTCCTCCCTCTACCTCCCTCTCCCTCCCTATCTCTCCCTCCCTCTCCCTCCCTCTACCTCCCTCTCTCTCCCTCCCTCTACCTCCCTCCCTCTCCCCCTATCTCTCCCTCCCTCTACCTCCCTCTCTCTCCCTCCCTCCACCTCCCTCTCTCTCCCTCCCTCTACCTCCCTCCCTCTACCTCCCTCTACCTCCCTCTCTCTCCCTCCCTCTACCTCCCTCTCTCTCCCTCCCTCTACCTCCCTCTACCTCCCTCTCTCTCCCTCCCTCTACCTCCCTCTCCCTCCCTCTCTCTCCCTCCCTCTCCCTCCCTCTACCTCCCTCTCTCTCCCTCCCTCTACCTCCCTCTCCCTCCCTCTCTCTCCCTCCCTCTACCTCCCTCTCTCTCCCTCCCTCTACCTCCCTCTCTCTCCCTCCCTCCACCTCCCTCTCTCTCCCTCCCTCTACCTCCCTCTCTCTCCCTCCCTCTACCTCCCTCTCTCTCCCTCCCTCTACCTCCCTCTCTCTCCCTCCCTCTACCTCCCTCTCTCTCCCTCCCTCTACCTCCCTCTCTCTCCCTCCCTCTACCTCCCTCTCTCTCCCTCCCTCTCCCCTCTCTCTCCCTCCCTCTACCTCCCTCTCTCTCCCTCCCTCTACCTCCCTCTACCTCCCTCTCTCTCCCTCTCACTCCCTCCCTCTACCTCCCTCTCTCTCCCTCCCTCTACCTCCCTCTCTCTCCCTCCCTCTACCTCCCTCTCACTTCCTCCCTCTACCTCCCTCTCTCTCCCTCCCTCCACCTCCCTCTCTCTCCCTCCCTCCACCTCCCTCTCTCTCCCTCCCTCTACCTCCCTCTCTCTTCCTCCCTCCACCTCCCTCTCTCTCCCTCCCTCCACCTCCCTCTCTCTCCCTCCCTCCACCTCCCTCTCTTTCCCTCCCTCCCCCTCTCTCCCTCCCTCTACCTCCCTCTCTCTCCCTCCCTCCACCTCCCTCTCTCTCCCTCCCTCTACCTCCCTCTCTCTCCCTCCCTCTACCTCCCTCTCTCTCCCTCCCTCTACCTCCCTCTCTCTCCCTCCCTCCCTCTCTCTCCCTCCCTCTACCTCCCTCTCTCTCCCTCCCTCTACCTCCCTCTCTCTCCCTCCCTCTACCTCCCTCTCTCTCCCTCCCTCCACCTCCCTCTCTCTACCTCCCTCCACCTCCCTCTCTCTCCCTCCCTCTACCTCCCTCTCTCTACCTCCCTCCCTCCACCTCCCTCTCTCTCCCTCCCTCTACCTCCCTCTCTCCCTCCCTCTACCTCCCTCTCTCTACCTCCCTCCCTCCACCTCCCTCTCTCTCCCTCCCTCTACCTCCCTCTCCCTCCCTCCACCTCCCTCTCTCTCTCTCCCTCCCTCTACCTCCCTCTCTCTCCCTCCCTCCACTTCCCTATCCCTCCCTCCCTCTACCTCCCTCTCTCTCCCTCCCTCCACTTCCCTATCCCTCCCTCCCTCCACATCCCTATCCCTCCGTCTACCTCACTCCCTCTTCCTCCCTCCACCTCCCTCTCTCTTCCTCCCTCCACCTCCCTCTCTCTCCCTCCCTCTACCTCCCTCTCTCTCCCTCCCTCTACCTCCCTCTCTCTCCCTCCCTCCACCCCTCTCTCTTCCTCCCTCCACATCCCTATTCCTCCCTCCCTCCACATCCCTCCCTCCCTCCCTCTCTTTCCCTCCCTCTACCTCCCTATCTCTACCTCCCTCTCTCTTCCTCCCTCCACCTCCCTCTCTCTTCCTCCCTCTACCTTCCTCTCTTTCCCTCCCTCCCTCCACCCCTCCCTCCTTCTACCTCCCTCTCTCTTCCTCCCTCCACCTCCCTCTCTGTCCCTTCCTCCACCTCCCTCTCTCTCCCTCCCTCCACCTCCCTCCCTCCCTCCCTCCCTCCACCTTCCTCCACCTCCCTCCCTCAGTCCCTGCTCCCTCTTTTGCCCCCCTGCATCTGCTACTTAAAGCCCTGGTAATTCAGTGCAGTGGTTTCAGAAGATACATGTGAAAGAGGAAGAGGAGTGGTAGCAAGGAAAGAGAAAGAACATTCTTTGTGTTTAACACTGTACTGTATTTACAGGTTTGGGTGGTCCACATGGTCTCACTATGGACATTGGCTCTCACCGCTGTTGAAGTTCAAATCAGGCTTGACATGTGTAACCAAATCGGTCCCAAAGTCTCGTAATGATTTTACTGCATACTTGCAGTGCCATTCCAACAATACTACCAATGCACTGCCCATGTAATCTCAATGTGTAATGTAATATAATGCCCATGTAATCTCAATGTGTAATGTAATATAATGCCCATGTAATCTCAATGTGTAATGTAATATAATGCCCATGTAATATCAATGTGTAATGTAATTTAATGCCCATGTAATATCAATGTGTAATGTAATATAATGCCCATGTAATATCAATGTGTAATGTAATATAATGCCCATGTAATATCAATGTGTAATGTAATGAAATGGTCATGTATTCTCAATGTGTAATGTAATATAATGCCCATGTATTCTCAATGTGTAATGTAATATAATGCCCATGTAATATCAATGTGTAATGTAATATAATGCCCATGTAATATCAATGTGTAATGTAATATAATGCCCATGTAATATCAATGTGTAATGTAATATAATGCCCATGTAATATCAATGTGTAATGTAATATAATGCCCATGTAATATCAATGTGTAATGTAATATAATGCCCATGTAATATCAATGTGTAATGTAATGAAATGGTAATGTATTCTCAATGTGTAATGTAATATAATGGTAATGTATTCTCAATGTGTAATGTAATATATTGGACATGTAATTTCAATGTGTAATGTAATATAATGCCCATGTAATATCAATGTGTAATGTAATATAATGCCCATGTAATATCAATGTGTAATGTAATGAAATGGTAATGTATTCTCAATGTGTAATGTAATATAATGGTAATGTATTCTCAATGTGTAATGTAATATATTGGACATGTAATTTCAATGTGTAATGTAATATAATGCCCATGTAATATCAATGTGTAATGTAATATAATGCCCATGTAATATCAATGTGTAATGTAATGAAATGGTAATGTATTCTCAATGTGTAATGTAATATAATGGTAATGTATTCTCAATGTGTAATGTAATATATTGGACATGTAATTTCAATGTGTAATGTAATATAATGCCCATGTATTCTCAATGTGTAATGTAATATATTGGACATGTAATTTCAATGTGTAATGTAATATATTGGCCATGTATTCTCAATGATTTGTATCTATGTGCTGTATGGCCAGAGTATCCAAACAGATTTAGTGTATGTTCACTGAATATCCCTCTCAGAGAGTGTACTGTGGGTGTTGACGCCATTATCTCCCTCCCCTGTGCAGGACTGGTGGTGCGTGAGGCCAGCATCGAGATCTTTCGGCAGCAGGTAGATGAACTGTTTGGGCCAGAGGACTTCTGGTGTCAGTGTGTAGCCTGGAGCTCTGCAGGAACCACCAAGAGTCGTAAAGCCCACGTACGCATCGCATGTGAGTCGCACACACACACACACACACACACACACACACACACACACACACACACACACACACACACACACACACACACACACACACACACACACACACACACACACACACACACACACACACACACACACACACACACACACACAAACACACACACACGCCAGCACATTCCCCTACTGCCCTATCACACACTGAGAGGTTTCACTGAAGGACGTAGTTTATAAGGGGGAATGGCTTGTAGAAGACGAAGCTTAAGTTTCAATCACCAGGCCAGTCTCTGAATCGGAATCTGATGTACTGATCATACAGTCCCCTCTCTGATTGGCCAGTAATAATACTGTTTGGACAGTCCCCTCTCTGATTGGCCAGTAATAATATTGTAATAATACTGATTGTACAGTCCCCTCTCTGATTGGCCAGTAATAATACTGATTGTACAGTCCCCTCTCTGATTGGCCAGTAATACTACTGATTGTACAGTCCCCTCTCTGATTGGCCAGTAATAATACTGATTGTACAGTCCCCTCTCTGATTAGCCAGTAATAATACTGATTGTACAGTCCCCTCTCTGATTGGCCAGTAATAATACTGATTGTACAGTCCCCTCTCTGATTGGCCAGTAATAATACTGATTGTACAGTCCCCTCTCTGATTAGCCAGTAATAATACTGATTGTACAGTCCCCTCTCTGATTGGCCAGTAATACTACTGATTGTACAGTCCCCTCTCTGATTGGCCAGTAATAATACTGATTGTACAGTCCCCTCTCTGATTAGCCAGTAATAATACTGATTGTACAGTCCCCTCTCTGATTAGCCAGTAATAATACTGATTGTACAGTCCCCTCTCTGATTGGCCAGTAATAATACTGATTGTACAGTCCCCTCTCTGATTGGCCAGTAATAATACTGATTGTACAGTCCCCTCTCTGATTGGCCAGTAATAATACAGTCCCTTGAGGGCCCTGGTCAAAAGAAGTACACTATATAAGGAATAGGTTGACATTTGGAATGTACATTGAGAGTGAATGACCAGCACTTGAAGTAAGAGAGTTTGAAAGGGGTTCACCTTCAACCGGTCAAAATTATGCCGCTAACAGAAGAGAGAGACACGTTGATTTATGTATTTGTTTATTTGTATCCCCATTAGCTTTTGCAGAAGAATCAGCTACTCTTCTTGGGGTCCACAAAAAAAATAAAACATGACAAGTAGAACAACACTGATACACTGACAGACAAGGATTGTCACACACATTTATAATACAACAATATTACAACAAATTATACAAACAATATTCCTGTGTGTGTGAATGTGGTCCCAGTGCTTCCTGTAGAACGTGTTTGTCTTGCTCTATAGCTGAAAAATACTGCCCTCTCCCTGGGCTTAGTGGGGTTGTCTGGAGGTCAACAGGAGAGACAGTGGTCATTGTGACGGATGGGTCACTCTGAGGCCATAAAAGTACACAGGATTAGTCAAACAGATCGGATAGTTTAAGGTCTAATATAACGCAGAATTTATTCAAGTTTCATTCAGTAGTCTGGAAAGCAGGATGTCTGGGGGAGATCCCTGACGGTCTCGTAAATTCTCTACGCCGCTCTCCTCCGTCGGCATCACATGACTAGTCCTGCGAGCCCCATGAAAGGCAGGTAATGTGCTGATTTTGGCTGGGGACCGGACCGAGGTGAAACTGTTGATGGGACCGGGGCAGTTATTTACTTAGCCAGACAGTGTGTGGCCCTTTCCAAAGGAAAGAGAGAGATCAGAGAGAAAGAAGGAGAGATCAGGGAGATAGCGGGAGACAGAGAGGGAGAGAGAGAGTGAGAAGGGGATATCAGGGAAAAAGAGGGAGAGAGAGAGAATGAGAGTTCAGGGAGAAAGAGGGAGGGAGAGAGAGAGAGAAGGAGAGTTTAGGGAGAAAGAGGGAGGGAGAGAGAGAGGAGAGATCAGGGAGAAAGAGGGAGAGAGAGAGAAGGAGAGTTCAGGGAGAAAGAGAGAGGGAGAGAGAGAGGAGAGATCAGGGAATGAGAGTTCAGGGAGAAAGAGGGAGGGAGAGAGAGAGGAGAGATCAGGGAGAAAGAGGGAGGGAGAGAGAAGGAGAGTTCAGGGAGAAAGAGGGAGGGAGAGAGAGAAGGAGAGTTTATGGAGAAAGAGGGAGGGAGAGAGAGAGAAGGAGAGTTTATGGAGAAAGAGGGAGGGAGAGAGAGAGAGAAGGAGAGTTTAGGGAGAAAGAGGGAGGGAGAGAGAGAGAAGGAGAGTTTAGGGAGAAAGAGGGAGGGAGAGAGAGAGAAGGAGAGTTTAGGGAGAAAGAGGGAGGGAGAGAGAGAGAAGGAGAGTTTATGGAGAAAGAGGGAGGGAGAGAGAGAAGGAGAGTTTATGGAGAAAGAGGGAGGGAGAGAGAGAGAAGGAGAGTTTATGGAGAAAGAGGGAGGGAGAGAGAGAGAAGGAGAGTTTAGGGAGAAAGAGGGAGGGAGAGAGAGAGGAGAGATCAGGGAGAAAGAGGGAGTGAGAGAGAGAGAAGGAGAGTTTATGGAGAAAGAGGGAGGGAGAGAGAGAGGAGAGATCAGGGAGAAAGATGGAGGGAGAGAGAGAGGAGAGATCAGGGAGAAAGAGGGAGGGAGAGAGAGAGAAGGAGAGTTTATGGAGAAAGAGGGAGGGAGAGAGAGAGGAGAGATCAGGGAGAAGGGGGAGGGAGAGAGAGAGGAGAGATCAGGGAATGAGAGGGAGGGAGAGAGAGAGGAGAGATCAGGGAGAAAGAGATCAGGGAGAAAGAGGGAGGGAGAGAGAAGGAGAGTTCAGGGAATGAGAGGGAGGGAGAGAGAGAGGAGAGATCAGGGAGAAAGAGGGAGGGAGAGAGAGAGGAGAGATCAGGGAGAAAGAGGGAGGGAGAGAGAGAGGAGAGATCAGGGAGAAAGAGGAGAGAGAGAGGAGAGATCAGGGAGAAAGAGGGAGGGAGAGAGAGAGGAGAGATCAGGGAGAAAGAGGGAGGGAGAGAGAGGAGAGATCAGGGAGAAAGAGGAGAGAGGAGGCTCTGATGGCAGTAACAGTCTTGTCTCATATCCTCCATAGGGCTTCCGCACTGGGAGCTCACAGGGATGTTACAACTCACTAGGTCTGGATAAATGCTATGCCCGTCCACTTTGACTCTACTCACTGGGTTGCAGGTCCACAGTAGGAATGCTTGACTCTGAGTCGACACTGAAATTCTTTAGATCCGACAGAGAGAACTGTGAATGAAATACACATAATAATGTCATTTTTTGGAAGTTGGAGTTGGTTGTAAATTTGAAGATTCGAAGAAAGGACTTAGGGTATGATTTTAAGCAGCAACTGTAAAGTGCCTGTTTTGTTCCATTCAGATGTCCTAGATTTCCCACAGAGGACCTCTTTCATTCAGTCGTGTTGGAGGACAGACCGTCTGTCCCTCTACGGTTGACTGGACCACACGTTCTTCCTATATGATCATGTTAAAAATGACGAGGGCTTAGCGTGGCTTTGCCCTTGGTTAATTTGTCCCACTGCATGTGCAAGCAAACTTTGTGAGCGCTCCCTGAGAGCAGTCGTCGCTCAGGGTTATTTTACGGTTGGCCGTAACATCCACAATGTCGCCAGCCTGGAACGTGACCGTGGCTCTAGCAGTCGCCCCAAGTCGCTGTTTCTGTCTCTATCACCAGCTACAACTGTGTTGCACATGATCAGGAGTGATATCCATCCACCCCAGGCGATTACCTGTACTTCAAATCAAACTAAATCCTTTCTCCTGTCCTATAAGAATCTCCACTTCAGATTAAAATGCTTTCTGGCAGACAACCTTGCTGAGCAAATGCATTCCCTTCCATGCAATGGAAATAAAGTGAGACCCATTTAAACCCCCCCCCCCCACCCCCCTCTTTTTCCAAGCGCCAACAGGCTGTTTAATCATTGGTAGAGTAACACTTTAGGGCGATAAATAAATGTGCACTTTGTTGTTGGAAAATGGTGATCAATGTTTTAGCCATAAAAGCTCCGGGGTGGTATGTATAGTCCATACACATAATTGAGGATATTAATTGTGTCTGTGATTTGTTGTTCTTACCGTAGCAGGGCACTTAAACAGTGACTTATCGGCAGATGCTGGGAACCTTTTTCGATCTGTGATAAAGCAGAGGACGCACTGTACGCACACACACACACACACACACACACACACACACACACACACACACACACACACACACACACACACACACACACACACACACACACACACACACACACACACACACACACACACACACACACACACACACACACACACACACACACACACAGGGTCACAAACTCTCTTGCCGATGATTTAGCTCACCATCACATCAAGCCTTTCTCCTTCAATAGATCAGCTCTGTGGCAGGCCGTAAGCACCGAGACAAACTGAGCTCTCTTAGACCAGACATTTCAGAGGCCAGCAATTTGTTCTGTCACCACTGCTGATGCGTGTGCGTGCATAGCAATCAGGAAGCGAGGCCCTAAGGAAGCCAGCCAGTCCTGTGGGCAGTGCGTCTGTGTCTGTGTTTGTGCCTGTCTCCCCATATGTTTAGTGCTTGGTGGAGTTCTTTGGGCGTGACTGGCTTTCTCAGTGAGTTACAGTAGCAGACATCCACCGACACACAGAAACACCAGCGTCTCCATCCGAGCCACTGAACCGTTCTCCAGCTGCCTAGCTACCTAGCTGCTCCAAGATAAGTGTTGAGAAATGTCTATAAAGTCCAGTGGGAACGGACAGAGAGAAGTGAGAAGAAGTGTTTGTTCTCTAATGACATCGACTATGATTCTAACGTTGTTTACCTTCAGTTCTCGGGAATGGAAAAGTGGTGTAAAAACACATGAATGTCAAACAACATGACTAAACATGGCACAAGCCTTGGGTGACTCAGACAGTGAGAAATACATTGGGAAAACAAGGAAGGAGAAACCGCGGTAGGGCCGTGTTCCATATGGCACGAGATTCTTTATACCCAGCTAACACATAACATTCATGAGAACCATGTGTTTCTTAGCGCTTGGTGAGAGTGAGGTTGTCCTATGGTTATTTTGCATACAACTTTCCCACAACGTTCTGGGAATGGTGCAGGGATAGTTGCTTGGCTTTGGGACATTCTCAGCACATTTAAGGAACTTTACAAAGAACTTTTATTACCTTATTAACAGAACATTTTCCTAAAAGTTCAAACATGATTACATTTAATTTCACTTTGGGTAATGTTCTAGGAAAGTTCTCCAACTGGTGTGGGAATGTTTTCAAATAGAACGTTAAGCAACAACGTTATTCTGTGAGAATCTCAGTACTTCAGCATAAAGTTTCCTACATGTTTACTTATGATTCTACTTAAACTCATGTTCTCAAATTGTTCAGACAACATTAATAAACAAGGTTCCTTTGTTAGAATCTCAGTACTTCAGCATAAAGTTTCCTACATGTTTACTTTATGATTCTACTTAAACTCATGTTCTCAAATTGTTCAGACAACATTAATAAACAAGGTTCCTTTGTTAGAATCTCAGTACTTCAGCATAAAGTTTCCTACATGTTTACTTTATGATTCTACTTAAACTCATGTTCTCAAATTGTTCAGACAACATTAATAAACAAGGTTCCTTTGTTAGAATCTCAGTACTTCAGCATAAAGTTTCCTACATGTTTACTTTATGATTCTACTTAAACTCATGTTCTCAAATTGTTCAGACAACATTAATAAACAAGGTTCCTTTGTTAGAATCTCAGTACTTCAGCATAAAGTTTCCTACATGTTTACTTTATGATTCTACTTAAACTCATGTTCTCAAATTGTTCAGACAACATTAATAAACAAGGTTCCTTTGTTAGAATCTCAGTACTTCAGCATAAAGTTTCCTACATGTTTACTTATGATTCTACTTAAACTCATGTTCTCAAATTGTTCAGACAACATTAATAAACAAGGTTCCTTTGTTAGAATCTCAGTACTTCAGCATAAAGTTTCCTACATGTTTACTTATGATTCTACTTAAACTCATGTTCTCAAATTGTTCAGACAACATTAATAAACAAGGTTCCTTTGTTAGAATCTCAGTACTTCAGCATAAAGTTTCCTACATGTTTACTTATGATTCTACTTAAACTCATGTTCTCAAATTGTTCAGACAACATTAATAAACAAGGTTCCTTTGTTAGAATCTCAGTACTTCAGCATAAAGTTTCCTACATGTTTACTTATGATTCTACTTAAACTCATGTTCTCAAATTGTTCAGACAACATTAATAAACAAGGTTCCTTTGTTAGAATCTCAGTACTTCAGCATAAAGTTTCCTACATGTTTACTTATGATTCTACTTAAACTCATGTTCTCAAATTGTTCAGACAACATTAATAAACAAGGTTCCTTTGTTAGAATTTCAGTACTTCAGCATAAAGTTTCCTACATGTTTACTTATGATTCTACTTAAACTCATGTTCTCAAATTGTTCAGACAACATTAATAAACAAGGTTCCTTTGTTAGAATTTCAGTACTTCAGCAAAGGGGTTGGAACTCGTTTCTGAAAACCGGAAAATTAAGTCAATTCTTTGAGGAAAAGAAAAACAGAACCTGGAACGAAAGTGATCTATACTCGTTCAAAAACAGAACCATTATTTTAAAAGCATGGGAACTGATTAATGTCGTTATTTTACCTTCCAGGTATTTTTTTCAAGTACCACAATAAATTGGCAACAAAGCGTCTATTCAAGCCCTTGCTCTGTCACTCAGAAATGTCTTCCAGTGTCTGTCTGTCTGCCAGCTGAAAGTCTTTGCCAGTGTATGTGCGTGTTTTGGCTACCTGCCCCTCGCCCCGCCAAGTTAGTGCCATGTCATTAGCTAGCTAGCTATGTTGTGCTAGTTAGCGGATATGCTAACATTAGCTAGCTAATTAGCTTGAAATGGGCTAGCACTGGCAGTATGGGTTCGTGGAAAGTGAATTAAATTGTTTCATATTGACAAACCACAGTCTACCCTACAGATGTTACAAGTGTGATTCAGAAATTATGGAGAGAGATTATTATTTTTAAATAACCTAGTTTAAAAAAAGGTTAAATAAAATAAAATAAAAATGAGAGAAGATTCACTTTTTCAATGCTAATTAAGGATACTATTGTTATCACATTTCATATTAGATGTATTAAAGAATGGTGTCGTTCTATTGCAGCTCTGCACACACAGAAGTGCTACCCTAGGGTAGGGTAGCCTAGTAGTAAGAGCATTGGACTTGTAACCAAAAGGTTGCAAGTTCAAATCCCTGAGTTGACAAGGTACAAAATCTGTTGTTCTGCCCCTGAACAGGCAGTTAACCCAGTGTTCCTTGGCTGTCATTTAAAATAAGAATTTGTTCTTAACTGACTTGCCTCGTTAAATAAAAAGTGTTTTTTTTTACTTGCGGTTTTGTACACCAGCTTCAAACAGCTGAAAATACAATATTTTCGGTGATGAAAAATTTCACAGCGGTTTAGATGGTACAATGATTCTATACACAATTAATGCTTGTTTAGTCACATCAATTGAAATTGGGCAAACTATTAGAATTTTTTAAAACCAGGAAATGGCAGAGCGTTTCTTTGCATATTGCACCTTTTAAGATTGGGCATATATAACACCCATTTAGTATAGTTGCCCTGCTGAGTGGTGTAAGAGCATGTGGGGAGATATGGCGCTGTTGAACAGCACAAAGTTTTGAGAGGTGTTTCTGTGGCAACAGAATGTTCTAAATTAGGAACTTATAGATCAAGTTGTTACGCAACAGCAGGCCAAGGTAGAGGAATTATTAAACAGTGTCAGCTGATATCATTTGATATTTGAGATGATGAAAAATGAAGATGGTTTAATGTCACATACGCCAGAAAGTTGTTTATTTTACAGAGTCAGCCATAGTAGTACCAGAACCCAGGGTGCAAGTTAGGGTTAAGTGGCTTGCTCAAGGGCACATCAGCAGATGGTTTACCTTGTCGGCTCACGGATTCAAACCAACGACCTTTTGGTTACTGGCTCAATGCTCTAACCACTAGGCTACCTGCCGCCTCTACACTCTAACCACGAGGCTACCTGCCGCTTCTACACTCTAACCACGAGGCTACCTGCCGCCTCTACACTCTAACCACGAGGCTACCTGCCGCCTCTACACTCTAACCACGAGGCTACCTGCCGCCTCTACACTCTAACCACTAGGCTACCTGCCGCCTCTACACTCTAACCACGAGGCTACCTGCCGCCTCTACACTCTAACCACGAGGCTACCTGCCTCCTCTACACTCTAACCACTAGGCTACCTTCCGCCTCTAGACTCTAACCACGAGGCTACCTGCCGCCTCTACACTCTAACCACTAGGCTACCTGCCGCCTCTACACTCTAACCACGAGGCTACCTGCCGCCTCTACACTCTAACCACGAGGCTACCTGCCGCCTCTACACTCTAACCACTAGGCTACCTGCCGCCTCTACACTCTAACCACGAGGCTACCTGCCGCCTCTACACTCTAACCACTAGGCTACCTGCCGCCTTGTGAAAGTAAACATTTAACAATAACAACAAAAGCATCAATGTCGCTGTAACGTCTCCCTCTTCTAGAGTTACAGTGCACACGAAAATCAACACCATCCCCCATGAATCCTTGCACCAGAATATAGACGGTGATGAACACTCCACATCCCCAAAGCAAATGGCAAAGTGTGTGTCTTTTCATCTCCTGAGCCCTCCTAAAGCACTTTTTCATTTCGTCTGGATCTGGATAGAAATTGCTCTCAAAGCCAACATTTCACTTTAGCGTGATAAAGAGGGAAGGGAATTGTTTCTAGCCCCATATTGTGAAAGTTCAACAAACCAAGGGATGCGGTGGTCTTTTTTTTGGGGGGGGGGGGTTAAATTCTGGTAATTAACTTTTACAAGGAGGCATCATGTTTGATTCAGTTTGTTCATTCCCTAGAGGATTTATGACTGAAAATATGAACACAGAGATAGACACGTTATATTGTGTGTGCTTTCGCTGCCTTTCTTTGGTAGGCCCTTAGACAGTGATACATCCAAAAGAATTTGCTAAGCAATGTGCAAGCAAGTGTTTCTGTTATTGAGCGGAGTACTGCTGAGCTGTGGGCTCCAGCCTCCTTCTTCGTTTGCCATTGAAAGGTTGCTATCCTTGATGAAATACCTATAGACTGACTTTGAGCCTACAAGTACAACATCAACCACCACCTAGCTGACAGACCAGTTGATTAAGAACCCACTAGGGACTGGGAGAGAGAAAGGACACAGGAGTCACACACACACCGACACACACCGACACACACTGACGCACGCCCGCGCGCGCGCACACACACACACGCACACACACACAAACACACCATCCTCACTTGGAAGTTGTGTTTGGAAAGACACCTTGAACAAGGTACAGTACTGTATAGTAGTACCCCACCCTGTTCTAGTCTAGAAGGTTAGATGTATAGTAGTACCCCACCCTGTTCTAGTCTAGAAGGTTAGATGTATAGTAGTACCCCACCCTGTTCTAGTCTAGAAGGTTAGATGTATAGTAGTACCCCACCCTGTTCTAGTCTAGAAGGTTAGATGTATAGTAGTACCCCACCCTGTTCTAGTCTAGAAGGTTAGATGTATAGTAGTACCCCACCCTGTTCTAGTCTAGAAGGTCAGATGTATAGTAGTACCCCACCCTGTTCTAGTCTAGAAGGTTAGATGTATAGTAGTACCCCACCCTGTTCTAGTCTAGAAGGTTAGATGTATAGTAGTACCCCACCCTGTTCTAGTCTAGAAGGTTCGATGTATAGTAGTACCCCACCCTGTTCTAGTCTAGAAGGTCAGATGTATAGTAGTACCCCACCCTGTTCTAGTCTAGAAGGTTAGATGTATAGTAGTACCCCACCCTGTTCTAGTCTAGAAGGTTAGATGTATAGTAGTACCCCACCCTGTTCTAGTCTAGAAGGTTAGATGTATAGTAGTACCCCACCCTGTTCTAGTCTAGAAGGTTAGATGTATAGTAGTACCCCACCCTGTTCTAGTCTAGAAGGTTAGATGTATAGTAGTACCCCACCCTGTTCTAGTCTAGAAGGTCAGATGTATAGTAGTACCCCACCCTGTTCTAGTCTAGAAGGTTAGATGTATAGTAGTACCCCACCCTGTTCTAGTCTAGAAGGGTAGATGTATAGTAGTACCTCACCCTGTTCTAGTCTAGAAGGTTAGATGTATAGTAGTACCCCACCCTGTTCTAGTCTAGAAGGTCAGATGTATAGTAGTACCCCACCCTGTTCTAGTCTAGAAGGTTAGATGTATAGTAGTACCCCACCCTGTTCTAGTCTAGAAGGTTAGATGTATAGTAGTACCCCACCCTGTTCTAGTCTAGAAGGTTAGATGTATAGTAGTACCCCACCCTGTTCTAGTCTAGAAGGTTAGATGTATCCTCCACCCTGTTCTAGTCTAGAAGGTTAGATGTATACCCCACCCTGTTCTAGTCTAGAAGATTAGATGTATACCCCACCCTGTTCTAGTCTAGAAGGTTAGATGTATAGTAGTACCCCACCCTGTTCTAGTCTAGAAGGTTAGATGTATAGTAGTACCCCACCCTGTTCTAGTCTAGAAGGTTAGATGTATAGTAGTACCCCACCCTGTTCTAGTCTAGAAGGTTAGATGTATAGTAGTACCCCACCCTGTTCTAGTCTAGAAGGTTAGATGTATCCTCCACCCTGTTCTAGTCTAGAAGGTTAGATGTATACCCCACCCTGTTCTAGTCTAGAAGGTTAGATGTATACCCCACCCTGTTCTAGTCTAGAAGATTAGATGTATACCCCACCCTGTTCTAGTCTAGAAGGTTAGATGTATAGTAGTACCCCACCCTGTTCTAGTCTAGAAGGTTAGATGTATAGTAGTACCCCACCCTGTTCTAGTCTAGAAGGTTAGATGTATAGTAGTACCCCACCCTGTTCTAGTCTAGAAGGTTAGATGTATCCTCCACCCTGTTCTAGTCTAGAAGGTCAGATGTATAGTAGTACCCCACCCTGTTCTAGTCTAGAAGGTTAGATGTATAGTAGTACCCCACCCTGTTCTAGTCTAGAAGGTTAGATGTATAGTAGTACCCCAACCTGTTCTAGTCTAGAAGGTTAGATGTATAGTAGTACCCAACCCTGTTCTAGTCTAGAAGGTTAGATGTATAGTAGTACCCCAACCTGTTCTAGTCTAGAAGGTTAGATGTATCCTCCACCCTGTTCTAGTCTAGAAGGTTAGAAGTATAGTAGTACCCCACCCTGTTCTAGTCTAGAAGGTTAGATGTATAGTAGTACCCCACCCTGTTCTAGTCTAGAAGTTTAGATGTATAGTAGTACCCCACCCTGTTCTAGTCTAGAAGGTTAGATGTATAGTAGTACCCCACCCTGTTCTAGTCTAGAAGGTTAGATGTATAGTAGTACCCCACCCTGTTCTAGTCTAGAAGGTTAGATGTATACCCCACCCTGTTCTAGTCTAGAAGATTAGATGTATAGTAGTACCCCACCCTGTTCTAGTCTAGAAGGTTAGATGTATAGTAGTACCCCACCCTGTTCTAGTCTAGAAGGTTAGATGTATAGTAGTACCCCACCCTGTTCTAGTCTAGAAGATTAGATGTATAGTAGTACCCCAACCTGTTCTAGTCTAGAAGATTAGATGTATAGTAGTACCCCAACCTATTCTAGTCTAGAAGGTTAGATGTATAGTAGTACCCCACCCTGTTCTAGTCTAGAAGGTTAGATGTATAGTAGTACCCCACCCTGTTCTAGTCTAGAAGATTAGATGTATAGTAGTACCCCAACCTGTTCTAGTCTAGAAGGTTAGATGTATAGTAGTACCCCACCCTGTTCTAGTCTAGAAGGTTAGATGTATAGTAGTACCCCACCCTGTTCTAGTCTAGAAGATTAGATGTATAGTAGTACCCCACCCTGTTCTAGTCTAGAAGGTTAGATGTATAGTAGTACCCCACCCTGTTCTAGTCTAGAAGGTTAGATGTATAGTAGTACCCCACCCTTTTCTAGTCTAGAAGATTAGATGTATAGTAGTAGCCCACCCTGTTCTAGTCTAGAAGGTTAGATGTATAGTAGTACCCCACCCTTTTCTAGTCTAGAAGATTAGATGTATAGTAGTAGCCCACCCTGTTCTAGTCTAGAAGGTTAGATGTATACCCCCACCCTGTTCTAGTCTAGAAGGTTAGATGTATACCCCACCCTGTTCTAGTCTAGAAGGTTAGATGTATAGTAGTACCCCACCCTGTTCTAGTCTAGAAGGTTAGATGTATACCCCACCCTGTTCTAGTCTAGAAGGTTAGATGTATAGTAGTACCCCACCCTGTTCTAGTCTAGAAGGTTAGATGTATAGTAGTACCCCAACCTGTTCTATTCTAGAAGGTTAGATGTATACCCCACCCTGTTCTAGTCTAGAAGGTTAGATGTATACCCCACCCTGTTCTAGTCTAGAAGGTTAGATGTATAGTAGTAGCCCACCCTGTTCTAGTCTAGAAGGTTAGATGTATAGTAGTACCCCACCCTGTTCTAGTCTAGAAGATTAGATGTATAGTAGTACCCCACCCTGTTCTATTCTAGAAGGTCAGATGTATCCTCCACCCTGTTCTAGTCTAGAAGGTTAGATGTATAGTAGTACCCCACCCTGTTCTAGTCTAGAAGGTTAGATGTATAGTAGTACCCCACCCTGTTCTAGTCTAGAAGGTTAGATGTATAGTAGTACCCCACCCTGTTCTAGTCTAGAAAGTTAGATGTATAGTAGTACCCCACCCTGTTCTAGTCTAGAAGGTTAGATGTATAGTAGTACCCCACCTGGTTCTAGTCTAGAAGGTTAGATGTATAGTAGTACCCCACCCTGTTCTATTCTAGAAGATTAGATGGATACCCCACCCTGTTCTATTCTAGAAGGTTAGATGTATAGTAGTACCCAACCCTGTTCTAGTCTAGAAGGTTAGATGTGTACTCCACACTTTTCTATTCTAGAAGGTTAGACATCTTTCTAACAAAGATATCTGAGGAGTATAGCAGTTTCACATTGAAACAAAGAGAAATATCTTGCTATGTTTAAATGACTTCCTTGATTGGACAGAGAGCGAGAGAGAGAGTGAAAGAGTGAAAGAGAGAGAGAGAGCTTTGGCAAGCGCTAGTCCACCAGGCAGGCAAAGTCCCCCACTCTCCCCAAAAAACAGTGCTTCTGTACAATTTACGAGGGCTGCTGTTTCTAATCCACAGTTGTAGGAACATGACCAATTAATTCCACCCACCCGGGCCCGGAATTCCTGCTCAAACCTCAGGAGACATGCTAGCGCGTAATGGAATAAAAACGCTGGCAATTGGTGAGAGTGGTTTGAACCCAGAAATCCCTAGCAGGCCTGAGATACCGACTCATAAAGGTACGCTTGAAAAGAAGGGGAGGAGAGAGAAATGCGCCTTTGGTGCAAATTATTGTAGTAATGGGCCACCAGCTTTCTGCAGCCGTAAACAATTTGCTGCACCAGTTGTTGTCAGTGGCAGTGAGAGAGGGGGTCTCCTTTTCCTAACCTGGAGAGACTGAGGCAGCAGAGAGAAGGAGCTAGTGCTGCTGATAAACACTCCCCAGACAGAGGAGAGCTTTCCTGTGACGTCCGTGATTGACTGTAGATGCTACCACTTACGTCTCGCGTTTGAGCCGTTGAATTGCGGCTCTACTTTGGTTCTATACTGACGCTTTGCTTGTTCGATTGCCTTGCGGAGGGAATAGCTGCACTGTTTGTATTCGGTCATGTGTCCAGTTCACCTTGCCATGATTACAAGGGGTGGTTCAAGCTTTCAGTTTTGTCCGAATGCTGCCATCAATCCACAGTTTCTGGTTAGGAAATTATTTAATAGTCACAGTGGGTACGACATCTCTGATGCACTTGCTAATAAACTCGCTCACAGACTCAGCATATACATCAATGTTGTTGTCTGAGTCTATCTGGAACATATCCCCGCCCACGTGATTGAAGCAATCCTAAAGCGTGGAATCCGATTGGTCAGACAAGCGTTGGACAGACCTGAGCATGGGCTTTTCCTGTTTTAGTTTCTGTCTATAGGCTGGGAGCAACAAAATGGAGTCATGGTCAGATTTGCAGAGGCAGGGCGGGGGAGGGCTTTGTCTGCATCGCGGAAGTTAGAGTACCAATAATCCAGAATGCTAGCAGCCCGTGTCGCGCATTCGATATGCTGATAGAATTTATGAAGTCTTGTTCTCAGTTTAGCTTTGTTAAAATTCCTGGCTACAGTAAATGCAGCCTTGGGATGTATGGTTTCCAGTTTATATAGAGTCCAGTGAAGTTCTTTTAGGGCCGACAGTGTATCTGCTTGGAGGGGTTGGTGGTGGTGGGTGGGGGGGGGGGTATACAAGTCTGTGACTATAATCTAAGAGAATTCTCTTGGAAGATAATGCGGTCTGGCTATAGGGCAGTTTGGGCAAATGCCAATTGGGCTGGTCCTGCTTTAAACTAGTAGGCCTGTCAAAAACAAATTGTTGCACAAAATTATAATTATTTGGCTAATAATGTGGGCCTCAAGGGGAAACAATGGGCCGGTGTGTTAGAAATGCCTGGGCTTATTTCTGGTCCTGGTCTGTCCCTGGTGGCAGCGTGGGATCTCTCCTTCTTGCAGGCTTCCAGGAGTTATAGAAGATGAAGGCACTGCCAACAGTTTACTCTATACCAGTTGCAGCTACTATTTCCTCAAATCTCAGTATTTGTCAGAAGGAATTTCATAGCAAACGGTTAAGCTTGATACCTTTTTCCCTCCCTTTCTCTTCCACTCTCAACACATTGGACTTTCAGAGGGGATACCCGCCCGAAGTTTTCCCTGTGGGATATTAGAGTTTTCTGAATACTTAAAGAATTGACCCATTCCCCTATAACGTTTGTAATACTTTGCATAGTCACCACTCATTTAGGTGTCCAGTGCTGTCAATGGGCTAAGGTGAGGGAAATGTGGTGTTGTTCTGCTGCTGCTGGTTGATTGGTTGATTAGACAGATGTCAGGAAGAGTCATAGTAAGTGTCCACAGTCTCTCTCTCTCTCTCTCTCTCTCTCTCTCTCTCTCTCTCTCTCTCTCTCTCTCTCTCTCTCTCTCTCTCTCTCTCTCTACACCATTCCCTTTCCTGAGGTTATTACAGGTGGGCTGTCAGAAAAAGCCCCACTACTCTGTCGCTGAGTGGGGGTTGACAACGTCCCCGAAACATCCTTCAGCCTTCTCCTTCGCCGATAGGACATTTCAAAATGTCAACACTTCTCACTAAGCACTGAAAATGGAAGAAAGCATTCATTGTACAAATACTTTATTAAATACTTGTTTTAACTGCCTGCCTCACATCATATTATTTGAATGTGACCCTTTAAGAAATGCACTAGAGTCCTGCATCAGGCAACAACAACAAAAACGGTTTATGGTCCTGGAGTTAAGGGACTTGAGTAAATACAATGGGGGAATTTCACTTGACATGTGGAGTGATGATTATCGAAAAATAGGCACATTGAGCTTTTGGTTTCTCTCTCTCTAAAAATGGGGGAAAAGTAAGGAACTTGTCTGTCGACCCTGCATTAAAGACCAAAATTGGTTAAAGAAAATAGTGATTCATAAAAATATATACCGATTCCATGGCACATAGTTTATGAATTAAGAAGCAATTTTCCGTTTATTATAACTGACTGCAGGCCTAAAAGGTTTAACCTTCTAAATGAATGATTATATTGAAGATATACTGAAGCCGCCTCCTAATGTGTTCCGAAAGCCTTTTGTTAACCAACAATTATTATTATTACTGAATGGGGTCTTGGTAAATCAATCTGATTTTTATTTGGAAATGTTAGAATTATTTTGCTCTTCACTTGCAGTCACTTAGTAGTTTAGGATTACAGTACTCTCGACCAGTGCCTCAGTACTCCGTTGTACAGCGCCATATTGTTCTAACTGAAACCCGTGATTGTAAAATGAATCAGCTGATGCATTGGTCCAGAGCCAGGTGGTATTGGCAGAGAGTCAGGCGGAGAATGACGCGTTGAAGAGAGTGAGGAATGACATGGAGTCACAATCCATGCCAGGCACACCTGTGAGCTCTGGAACACCACCTCCTGTTTGTGGACTCTGCAAACAACGTGTCCTTGATGAAAATACCTGTCTAAATACCTTCTCTGTGTCACCCACACGCACTTTAAACATTTGGATAATAAAGCATTTAAAGGCCGACATTGGTTTATTTTAATACTTCTAACATACAAAATTCTAACTCCACCCATAACCATTGGTCTTTTAAACATGCCCAGGAGGCATGGATTATTATAACCTACCTCAGACCTAAACGTTATGGGAGCAAAGTTTCTATGATGGGCTATTAGCAGGACAATAGACTTCAATCTTTACAAAAAGATAGTTTTGACTAAGTTTTACATTTCTAACTAGAAACAGCCATTTTCCAGCCAAAGAAAGGAGTCACAAAAAACTGAAATAGAGATAAAATGAATCACTAACCTTTGATGATCTTCATCAGATGGCACTCATAGGACTTCATGTTACACAATAAATTTTTTCGATAAAGTTCATATTTATATCCAAAAATCTCAGTTTACATTGGCGCGTTATGTTCAGTAATGTTTTGCCTCCAAAACATCCGGTGATTTTGCAGAGAAACACATCAATTTACAGGAATACTCATCATGAACGTTGATGAAAGACACAAGTGTTGTGCATAGAATTAAAGATATACTTCTCCTTAATAAAACCGCTGTGTCAGATTTCAAAAAAGCTTTACGGCAAAAGCACACCATGCAATAATCTGAGTACAGCACTCAGCCACCATACAGATACCCACCATGTTGTGGAGTCAAAAAAAGTCAGAAATAGCATTATAAATATTCACTTACCTTTGATGATCTTCACCGGAATGCACTTCCAGGAATCCCAGTTCCACAATAAATGTTTATTTTGTTCGATAAAGTCCATTATTTATGTCCAAATACCTCCTTTTTGTTTGCGTGTTTAGTCCAGTAATCCAAATGCACAAGGCGCAAGCACTAAGTCCAGACGAAAAGTTTAATAAGTTATATTACAGTTTGTAGACACATGTCAAACGATGTATAGAATCAATCTTTAGGATGTTTTTATCATAAATCTTCAATAATGTTTCAACCGGACAATTCCTTTGTCTTTAGAAATGAAAAGGAACAGAGCTCGTGCTCACGGCCGCGCGCGTGACTAAACTAAAGGCTTTCAACCAGACCCCTGGTTCAAATAGCTCTTATTCACTCCCCTTTCACAATGCTCCAAAAGACTGTTGACATCTAGTGGAAGCCTTAGGAAGTGCAATCGGACCAAATTGTCACTCCATATTGGATAGGCAATCACTTGAAAAACTACAAACCTCAGATTTCCCACTTCCTAGTTGGATTTTTCTCAGGTTTTCGCCTGCCATATGAGTTCTGTTGAACTCACAGACATCATTCAAACAGTTTTACAAACTTCAGAGTGTTTTCTATCCCAATCTATTAATAATATGCATATCTTAGCTTCTGGGCCTGAGTAGCAGGCAGTTTACTCTGGGCATGCTTTTCATCCGAACGTGGAAATAGTGTCTCCCAGCCATAAGAATTAATCTACTACTATACAAGGACATTTTATTGGTCTGCCAGTATTTTCATTTAGAGATTCCTTTGATGTTTCCTTTTATGTGTCCTACCAATTATTATTGGATTATTCACCATGGCAACCAATGAAATTAATGTCTTAGTTAGGTTGGCTTTTGTTGAGATCAGACTGTTTTCATTTGATATTTGTGTGTTTTTGACCAAATGAAAGTCAGAACAAAGACTTATTTCACGTTTATAATATTCCCATTGCATATAGATGCTGTGTTTTTGGTTGATGGTCAATATTAAAAACAGTCAAAAGCATTTGTGAATTCAATCGCTTTATTGTTTAATTATTTAAGTCTTCTTTCTCTTATCTGCGCTGGAGTTCTTTTAAGAATAAAGCAGTCTAACGAAGGCAACAAATTGTTGCTTACTGTAACACCCAATGTCATCCAATTGTTATTATAGGATTTGAGACAAGCATGGTGACTGGTCTTGATAAATCAACAAGATTTTTATTTTCACTGAATCTCCGTTTGGGTATTGGTTAGACTACAATTAGGGTGTGTGAATGTTAGGATTATTTTGCTCTTCGGCCTATTTTCCTAACGGAAAACCTGAGGGTTTGTTTTTCATTTTTCTTGGAATAGATGCACCATAATATTAATCTAATTAATTAAGCGAAATTTTCGTGAAATCAGTCCCATATACTATGTTCTTACAAAAAAATGTTTTAAATTCTCTAGTACAGCCACTATTAAAAACAGTCAAATGCTTCTCATACATGCCTTCTGGTGGTCAAACTAGCACTAACTAGCATTAATGGCACAATAGCTGACACTTAAATAACGTGCCATAGAATTCTGCGGCAGCCCACAAGCTGGGCTGCGGTACGACGCAACTTTTAAAGGAAGAACCACTGTATTTGTCTGTGTCCATCTATCCTGTCTCTGTCTGTCTGTCTGTCTGTCTGTCTGTCTGTCTGTCTGTCTGTCTGTCTGTCTGTCTGTCTGTCTGTCTGTCTGTCTGTCTGTCTGTCTGTCTGTCTTGTCTGTCTGTCTGTCTGTCTGTCTGTCTGTCTGTCTGTCTGTCTGTCTGTCTGTCTGTCTGTCTGTCTGTCTGTCTGTCTGTCTGTCTGTCTGTCTGTCTGTCTGTCTGTCTGTCTGTCTGTCTGTCTGTCTGTCTGTCTGTCTGTCTGTCTGTCTGTGTCTCTGTCTCTGTCTCTGTCTCTGCCTCTCTCTATCTGGCTGTCTCTGTCTCTATCTATATGTCTGTCTGTATCATTCTGTATTTGTCAAGGTCAACTAACATCTTTTTGCTGTTTGACTAAATCCCTACATATACTCACCATGATAGTAACAATGTGTACTAGGTCTGATCTCCATAACATGCCTGTTATGCTCATTTAATGGAAAAATACTTGACCAGATTGATTTTGTTGACGAGATTCCTCCAATTCTACTTGCCATAAATATAGAAATCTGTGATATACTGGAAACGGAGTAGGGCAGTGATTTAGACAGGCCCAGTTGGCCTAAATTGGGGTTTCTGTACATAATTTGGGCTTGTGGAAAATTATTTAGGCTTGTGAAAAAAATGGTCCAGTATGGGGGCCTTGATGGAGAAAAATAGGGTTGTTGTGTTAGAAATGCCCGGGACGATTTCTGGTCCCAGACTGTCCCCGTTTGACCCAGAGTGGTCTGCTAGCCAGCAGCAGGACCCTGCGGAGAGACTGTGGATTACAGAAGTAGAACAAACTCTGGCCCCATTAAGTGGGCAAAGGTAATGGTGAGTGAAAGGTTTGTTGGGGATACACCAACGAGAGCCCACACACTTCTGGCACTGCCCTGGTCTCTTCTCTCACTCTCACTCTCTAATCTCTCTCTTTAATCTCTATCACCCCCCCCCTCTCCCCCCGCGCCTACCCAGATCTCTCTTTCTCTCTCTCTCACCCCACCCCCTCTCCCTCTCTCCCTGGTCTCTCTCTCCCTCCCCCTCTCCCTCTCTCCCTGGTCTCTCTCCCTCCCATCTCTCCCTCTCTCCCTGGTCTCTCTCCCTCCCATCTCTCCCTCTCTCCCTGGTCTCTCTCCCTCCCATCTTTCCCTCTCTCCCACTCTCACCCACCCCCTCTCCCTCTCTCCCTGGTCTCTCTCCCTCCCCCTCTCCCTCTCTCCCTGGTCTCTCTCCCTCCCATCTTTCCCTCTCTCCCACTCTCAACCACCCGCCTCTCCCTCTCTCCCTGGTCTCTCTCCCTCCCCCTCTCCCTCTCTCCCTGGTCTCTCTCCCTCCCATCTTTCCCTCTCTCCCACTCTCACCCACCCCCTCTCCCTCTCTCCCTGGTCTCTCTCCCTCCCCCTCTCCCTCTCTCCCTGGTCTCTCTCCCTCCCATCTTTCCCTCTCTCCCACTCTCACCCACCCCCTCTCCCTCTCTCCCTGGTCTCTCTCCCTCCCCCTCTCCCTCTCTCCCTGGTCTCTCTCCCTCCCATCTTTCCCTCTCTCCCACTCTCACCCATCCCCCTCTCCCTCTCTCACTGGTCTCTCTCACTCCCATCTTTCCCTCTCTCCCACTCTCATCCATCCCCCTCTCCCTATCTCCCTGGTCTCTCTCCCTCCCCCTCTCCCTCTCTCCCTGGTCTCTCTCCCTCCCATCTTTCCCTCTCTCCCACTCTCAACCACCCGCCTCTCCCTCTCTCCCTGGTCTCTCTCCCTCCCCCTCTCCCTCTCTCCCTGGTCTCTCTCCCTCCCATCTTTCCCTCTCTCCCACTCTCACCCATCCCCCTCTCCCTATCTCCCTGGTCTCTCTCCCTCCCCCTCTCCCTCTCTCCCTGGTCTCTCTCCCTCCCATCTTTCCCTCTCTCCCACTCTCAACCACCCGCCTCTCCCTCTCTCCCTGGTCTCTCTCCCTCCCCCTCTCCCTCTCTCCCTGGTCTCTCTCCCTCCCATCTTTCCCTCTCTCCCACTCTCACCCATCCCCCTCTCCCTATCTCCCTGGTCTCTCTCCCTCCCCCTCTCCCTCTCTCACTGGTCTCTCTCACCCATCCCCCTCTCCCTATCTCCCTGGTCTCTCTCCCTCCCCCTCTCCCTCTCTCCCTGGTCTCTCTCCCTCCCCCTCTCCCTCTCTCCCTGGTCTCTCTCCCTCCCCCCCCCTCTCCCTCTCTCCCTGGTCTCTCTCCCTCCCCCTCCCCCTCTCTCCCTGGTCTCTCTCCCTCCCCCTCTCCCTCTCTCCCTGGTCTCTCTCCCTCCCCCTCTCCCTCTCTCCCTGGTCTCTCTCCCTCCCATCTTTCCCTCTCTCCCACTCTCACCCATCCCCCTCTCCCTATCTCCCTGGTCTCTCTCCCTCCCCCTCTCCCTCTCTCACTGGTCTCTCTCACTCCCATCTTTCCCTCTCTCCCACTCTCACCCATCCCCCTCTCCCTATCTCCCTGGTCTCTCTCCCTCCCCCCTCTCCCTCTCTCCCTGGTCTCTCTTCCTCCCATCTTTCCCTCTCTCTCACTCTCACCCACCCCCTCTCCCTCTCTCCCTGGTCTCTCTCCCTCCCCCCTCTCCCTCTCTCCCTCTCTCGTTGACTCTGGGGGATACATGTGTTTCTGTTTAAAGCCACATCAAAATCCCTGATTACCTCCATCAATATGTCACCTGCTAAACTAATGAAGCAGCCCTTCTCAAATTACAGACCTGCTCTATGGCTTTTCTGCATCTGTTCAGCCCTCACTTCAGAGCCAGATATACAGCACTACACTCTTAGAAACAAAGGTGCTATCTAGAACCTAAAAGGGGTCTTCGACTGCCCCCATAGTAAAACCCTTTGAAGAATCCTTTTTTGGTTCTAGGTAGAACCCTTTTGGTTCCAGGGAGAACCCTTTTTCGTTCCAGGGAGCACCCTTTCCACAGAGGGTCCTACCTGGAACCCAAAAGGGTTCTACCTGGAACCAAAAAGGGTTCTCCCAGGAACCAAAAGGGTTCTACCTAGAACCAAAAAGTGTTCTTCAAAGGGTTCTCCTATGGGGACAGCCGAAGAACCCTTTTGGAATCCTTTTTTTCTGATTGTAGCTAGCCTAACTGGAGGTCTGTTTGTGGTCGGGTCAAGAAAGAAAACAATCTATTCTCCAGTCTCTTCCTGATGTTGTTTTTAACTTTTAAGGTTAGGAGGCCCAGTGAGTGAATCAAAAAGGAAATGTCCATCCTTCTTTCGTGTACGGCTTAAAGCAGGATTTGTGTGCTTGTGTTTCCCCCCCTTTCCCACACTAAAAGAGAGCAGGACATTCCCTCATAGCATGTAATTCACTTATATATCGTGAATATATCATTGGTGGCCATTATTCTCGTTTATTTTGCTTGGCCTCTTCAAGACCTTAACTGTCTAGCAGCACTGCTCCCCTTTGCCTTTCTTACAAAGAGAATGATTACCTCAGTAATAAGAGAAACATGCATTGTAAACCCACACATTTGACTAAACACTTTGTTTTGAATTAAGAAAACTAAAATGGTTCCCTGAAACGGGCTAGTTCATTTGAGCACGTCAACTACCAAGTGCTCAGCTTTCTGATTTAGTCTGTTTTTTTCTTCTGTTTGGCACCAAATTAATATTATCTCAGTACTTGGTTGTCTCCTCCACACTCCAGCCTCCTTCCTCCTGGTACAGTAGCTCTGGTCAACTCTCTGTGTCGCTACCCATGGTGCAGCTCCAGAGGGGAGTGAGGAAGCTGTGTGGAAAAGGACTGGAATGTAGTGTCTTAGTGAGGCACTGGGGGCCATGGAAGAGCCAGCTGGAGAATCACTCACAGAGCCTGCTGAGGACAGCCTGACCGGCTGATCCCTAAGTCACAGACTGCTGTGCTCCTCTATGTCTTTGTCTGCTTGTCTGTCTGCAGACATTACTTTTACGCTCGTTCGGTCTCTCAGTCAAACGATGCCTGTTTCTTACAGGGCTGGATCCATACTTTCTCAAGGATCCACCAATGACACAGTTGGGGGTGGCAGCGTAGCCTAGTGGTTAGAGCGTTGGACTAGTAACCGGAAGGTTGCAAGTTCAAATCCCCAAGCTGACAAGGTACAAATCTCTCGTTCTGCCCCTGAACAGGCAGAACGAGACGGCCTGTTCCTAGGCCGTCATTGAAAATAAGAATTTGTTCTTAACTGACTTGCCTAGTTATATAAAGGTAAAATAAAAAAATACAATTGTTGTGCTGGATCCATACTTTGCTGTTATTGATTTGTCTTCAACTCCAGCGATGCTCTACGAAGCAGTACCGATATCACTCTTTTCTGTGCTGTCCATCTCATCCATAATGGATGAATAATGAAATCATGAACAGTAACTTCCATGGATTTAAATAGGCATAAACTAGTCAGCACCAGCTGCCCTCCGGCTAGCTGTACTGTACAGTACGTCAACTACTAAAGAGCTTGCTTTAAACACAAGAATAATGCAACAAATCAGGCACTTACTTTTCCCTTTAGCCAATCAAAAGCACTATAAAGAGAACTGTCTTCAAACCTCAAGGCAGTCTTTTGAAATCCATATAATAACTGTAATAACCCCTGTATGAAAGTCCCAGCGCTGCCATTCCCTGTGGTGTCATTCTCATGCAGTCAAGCCCTCCACTCCACATGCTCCTAACACACATACTGTACAGAACAGCTAGGGAAGTAGGTGTGAGAATAGAGGTCCCAGTGGACAGGCATTAGAATCCAGTGGCTTCCTCTCCGCTACGAACCATCTCAGATCCCTGACAACTCCTGTGACTTGAGCTTTGCTCGGGGACTGTCCACTTGCCCTTGTAAATGCTGCATTTGCCCTCTCTTGTCCTCCCTCGTTCACACATCTCTCCTTCTCTCTCTGTCTCTCTGTCTCTGTCTCTGTCTCTGTCTCTCTCTCTCTCTCTCTCTCTCTCTCTCTCTCTCTCTCTCTCTCTCTCTCTCTCTCTCTCTCTCTCTCTCTCTCTCTCTCTCTCTCTCTCTCTCTCTCTCTCTCTCTCTCTCTCTCTTTCTCTCTCTCTGTCTCTCTGTCTCTCTGTATGCAGAGAGACAGCCATTGGGCTGATTTCACAAAGAGGGGATAGAAAACCACGAGGACCAGAAACCTAAAGCAGGGCTTAAATACACAATGAAAAGATGGTGTCTCCAAAATGGCTGGCCTACATGCGTCATTGTGTGCTTGTGAGATGAGTCACCTGACTGTGGTGGACTACTGATCATGCTAAACTCCGGACTGGATGAAATGTTCTCAATGAAATCGAGAAAACGTCTGTATTCTTTTTTTCATCCTCGGTGGAGGCATTCTATAATCTCTCAATATACCAAGGGGCCTTGAGATGCCGCAGATTAGATATTGGTGTTCAGGTAGTCTCGGCTATAGGATTTTCCAGCTGTATCTACATTCCTTGTCTGTGAATAGAGATATGTGCATGCTGAATTTAAATTCTGTGTCGAGATCCCTGCTTGGTTTACTGCTACAGCAGTTTTAGCTTCTTGTCGGGAGGAGTTCAGTTTTGTTGTCATTTCAGTAAATTGCAAAATGGATAATCCTAATAATCAAATCAAGGATTCAGTGGGAGAAACACGAGAGTTCTGAAGCTGAGACCAATAGGAAAGCATGAACAATACTACTGAACACGTACAATGGAGGGCGATTCATATTATGTACTTCTGAGATACATTTTTTCCATCAGCCTTCTTTTCATGGTCCTTCGAGCCAGATAGATTGGACCTGGAATTTGATCATGATTGCTCAATTAATGTTTTGTCTTTATTTCTCCACTCCAGATCTCAGGAAAACGTTTGACCAGGAGCCACTGGGGAAGGAGGTGTCACTGGAACAGGAAGTGCTTCTCCAGTGCCGCCCACCCGAGGGCATACCTGCTGCAGAGGTATTTATCAACTTCCTGTTTCCATCCTATTGGGACTCCACTGTAACATTACCTAACGTTGTAGTAACGTTCACTGTTTGGTGGGTTGGTCTCCTCTGCTGGTAGACATCAGTACTAAAGCGACAGAGATACTTTTTCATACAGATAAACTTGGACTGGATTGCACGCTACGTTACGTTCTACAGTATCTGGTCATCTCATCAAAGTTGTAATAATATTTTATCTCACATAAATACGAGAACGCTGCATTTTCTTACACTTTGGTGTTAGATAAGTGGACTTTGAACTGGGTTACACTTGTGAGAGTTTGAGAGCCTCCTCCTGCTGTGCTGAAGGACGTGTGGAGCTCTGGGACCAGGGCAGAGAAAGCGAGAGAGACAGAGACAGAGAGAAAAAGTTATCTCTGCCCCTGCTCTTTCTCTCTCTCTCTTCCTCCTTCACTCTGCACGGTTTATGACACAACAGTAACATTTTACAATCCACTCTCAGCACGCAATGCTCTCAGGCCTTATCCTGTTCACTTCTATACGGCCATAAGAGTCTTAGGAATTCTCCTGCAGGAAAAATCAAGACAATAAATTGGTCGATTGGTTCGTTCAATTGAACAGAGAGGCTTTAGGTGGTCTGGTCTCTGCACCAGTTTCATATTTTTTCCCCCTCCGTTTTTACCTCATGCATTTTTCATTCATTTTAGCTGTCATAATGGGATCACCCTGCAAAAAAAGGATTGATGTCTCTGCTCTTGAGGCTAATACGATTTATTGATCCTCTGTATTTAAGTCAAAATGCTATTGTCTCTCTTATTGGCTAGGCGGTGTGTTTGACCTGTGACCTCTGAACTCTGCCCTCTCCTTCTACTCAAAATTGATGGACAGGCCTGATGTTAAGTGTAATAACTTTTTTTAGGAGGTGCTAATATTAGTCGTGGTGGGTCAAGCCCGTGGACTCC
Source organism: Oncorhynchus gorbuscha (assembly GCF_021184085.1). Lineage (NCBI taxonomy): Eukaryota > Metazoa > Chordata > Actinopteri > Salmoniformes > Salmonidae > Oncorhynchus > Oncorhynchus gorbuscha. Next base: position 76,132,335 of record NC_060176.1, read on the forward strand.
TGTGAAAGTGTCGGGCTGCACCCCGAAACTTGAACCCTCGCAAATATGCCTATCAGCATTTCACGACATACAACCTTGCCACTTAAGTCATTTAGCAGACACTCTGATCCAGAGCCACTTACAGGACGTAATGAATGCATACATTCACTCATACAGGTCCCCAGCGGGAATCAAACCCACAAGCCTAGCATTGCAAGCACCATGCCCTACCAACTGAGCCACGGTGACTTAATAGACACGTGATCAGAGATCCGGGACTTGATGCTAAATGCAGTCCGAGACTTTGGCTGATGTCTGACTTAGCTCTGACTGACTTTGACGTTTGACGGTGTCCTAAAATGGACACCGTACTAGTGTGAGCTGTTAAGGGGTCAAGTTCAAAACCATTGAAGAAAAAGATGTGTGGGCCATAACAGTAGAACTCAATATCTTGTGAGTTTGACTGGTATTGCTCTGAATCGTTCTGTCAATATATCACTTCTGAATGGCAATTGGGAAAGAATTTCAGGGTAGTTTGAAAAGTACAGACTCTTTTTGGACTTTGTTGCTGATGAAAGGCATGGTTCAACAGAGATTTGTGGGAGGTTAATATACAGACACACAGGCAAGGGTGCTGGGACTAGACTCTAGACTTTAGACATTGCAGCACTGTTGATTGTGTCTCAAAACTTCTAATTGGTGGAAAGACTGGTGCTGACCTGGAAAGACCAATTCAAGTCAATAGATTTCACATTGATGGACTGGGCTGTGTCTGGGCTGGACTGGGCTGTGTCTGGGCTGGACTGGGCTGTGTCTGGACTGGGCTGTGTTTGGGCTGGGCTGTGTCTGGGCTGTGTCTGGGCTGGACTGTGTTTGGGCTGGACTGGGCTGTGTCTGGGCTGGACTGGGCTGTGTCTGGGCTGGACTGTGTCAGAGGTGGGCTGGGCTGTGTCTGGGCTGGGCTGGGCTGGGCTGTGCTGGGCTGTGTCTGGGCTGGGCTCTGTCTGGTCTGGGCTGTGTCTGGGCTGTGTCTGGGCTGGGCTGGGCTGTGCTGGGCTGTGTCTGGGCTGGGCTCTGTCTGGTCTGGGCTGTGTCTGGGCTGGGCTGTGTCTGGGCTGTGCTGTGTCTGGGCTGGGCTGTGCTGGGCTGTGCTGTGTCTGGGCTGTGCTGGGCTGTGCTGTGTCTGGGCTGTGTCGTGAGTGAAAGACACAGCTGCAGTGGAATAAAGACATCAGACAGTGATGACAGGACAGCTCTCTTCTCCGTGCCTGGAATGATCAGAAACCCTGTAGGACGGACCAGACCAGACCAGACCGGACCAAACCGGACCAGACCGGACCGGACCGGACCAGACCAGACTGCTGTACTGCAGCCTCACATCTTAGAGATATAGCACACTGGGTACACAGTGCAGCGACACATAAGCAACCTTGTTAAATGACAATCCAAGCTTGAATGCGCACACACATGTACACACACACACACACACACACACACACACACACACACACACACACACACACACACACACACACACACACACACACACACACACACACACACACACACACACACACACACACACACACACACACACACACACACACACACACACACACACACACACACTAAGAACAGTCATCTGCCTTCTCCAAGAAAGATTCTTGATGCCAGCCACTCTGAAGCAGATGACATTAGTCTGGTCATGTCAGAATGCATCAGTGATGTGGTATCTTCATACCCCCCCGGGGATCCCTCTGTACGCCTTGTGTCTGGCCGCGGGTCAGGAAAAGACGGGTCATGTTGTTGGCTAATGTATCAGAGGATCAAGGCTCACTGATGCCCTGCAGGCTCTTTCGATGAAGAGCCCTGACTGGACTGGACTCACTGGACGGCGCCACCGAAGTGGCAATTTAAATCCAGTCAAACTAGAGTGTAGAGTGCGGCTGATGTCCTGTACTAGCTGAGTAGTGAGTGCCTTGGTGAGGGAGTTGCGTCCATGTCATAGTTTACTGTAACTAGGTCAAATGATTGTTAGGGCAAGCTGGGATGGGGCGTATGTACTGTCACTGAGTTCATTTGGTTCTAGTGACATAGAGTATCAGGTAAGCACTCACATACTCTCTCCAAACTGTTGGCCGGGTGTAGACGTGAATACCGGCGAGGTCTTGCGGGGAGGTAGAAAATGTAGACCGGCTGGTGCCACGCCAGTGCCCAGAGTAATAGTAGTGTTGCCTTCCATGCGAAGCAGCATTGCAGCAGTTTGTGGTGTGAGGTAGCACTAAAAGCCCCAACCCCCCCTCCCCCCCTCACCTCTCTCTCCACCTAGCAGGGCCTTGTTGGCAGGCCCAGGTTCCAGGCGATGCCCTCCCTGCGGGGTCTGGCTGCAGGGGCCCCGGCCCTCCTCCAGTCAGTCTCCCTGATTAGTGGTTAGCATTGGCTCCGTGACAACACAAGCCTCTCACAGTCTGGAATGCACAGCGATAATGGCTCTGTCAGCAAACTTAACGCCAGAGCAGCCGAGCCGATGGCAAGTTTACAATGTCCCCACATCACACCACCAGCGCTCTCCTTTCTCAATCCTAATTACGCAAAACAAAAATCATTTACATTGCATATAAGAGTACAATTGGTAGCACATTGCTAAAAAAGCAGTGGCTAAGTTTTGTTCCTTGTAGAAAGTGTTTTTCCACGAGGTCCTTGGCTACAGGCCAAGGTTCAGTGTTTTTAGTTGTGTGCACAAAGGGTGCATCCTAAACAGTATACTATTTCTCTATGTAGTACACTGTGCACCAAACTCATTCATATAATGCACAGGGCCCAATATAATCCCCTGGAGATGCTGTAGTAAGCTGTGTGCTTTGGCTCGTTGGAGTGATTGTCAATGTTTTATCTGAAATCAAATCAAAGCTTTGTCAAAAAAACAAACAACAGTTGCTAACATTATTATCTGAGATTATCAAGCAATCTCTTTTATTCCCGACCTCCTATGCAACAGTAATTCACAAATGGCTCCACTAGACGGCAGCTCTGTCCAGGCAGAGCAACATTTTGATGTTAAATGTATTGCGATATCAGAGGTTGTTTTTGCAAAAGCATTTCGCATAATATGGGCGGCAGCGTAGCCTAGTGGTTAGAGCGTTGGACTAGTAACCGGAAGGTTGCGAGTTCAAATCCCCAAGCTGACAAGGTACAAATCTGTCGTTCTGCCCCTGAACAGGCAGTTAACCCACTGTTCCTAGGCCGTCATTGAAAATAAGAATTTGTTCTTAACTGACTTGCCTGGTTAAATAAAGATAAAATAAAAAAATATGCTTGTAAACCTAACTAGACAATATTATTTCCAGTATTATCCTAATTCTAGGCGGATGTCTAAATGACCCTGGCACGATCACGTATGGTGACACGTTATAATACCTTCCCTGGTGAAGATGCTCCTAGATGCTGATCTTGGGTCAGTTTGGCATTCCCCCCACTATTGATTAAGGTTAAGACTGGGGGAGGGGAAAGCTGTTCCTAGATCTGTGCCTAGGGGAAACTTCACCCCAGAGCACATTCAGTAACTGGTCATTCTGAATTAAAATGTGTTCTGAACTGAAAAGCTCCTCTGTTCCATTCTATCTCTCTCTGTTCCGTTCAGTGATTCTGTCTAGACTGGTAGATTGTAATCGTGCTCGCTGGACACTAACATGGCGCTAGCCAGTTTATGGCACTTATCTGATTCTAGAGATAGAGAGACAGCATTGCACACTCCAACAAAGAAACAAGCCCCAGACGTTTATTTTGGCCCGCACACATAGTAAAAAGGTTGTGCTTGTTTCTCTAGCCCTGGAAATGACTTAAAACAAAGATCTTCTTGACATGTCTCGTGGTTGAATAGTTTAAGGAAACTATCAATCAAATAATTCAACTGGAAGATTTTTATTCCATGGTTACGTTTGACCAAAGCTCATTAATCGCCAGTGTCTGATATGTGCATATCCCCTGGAGAGAAAGGGCAGGGTATAGGCAGAGCATTATATGGTGCTTTAATTGTGTTTGGTTTGAGAACTAAGCGTAATGTTTTCCTTCGTGGTGCAGAGGGTACATTCGTGAGTGGCTCCTTGAGCTAGAAGGGAGCAGGGATGGATAATGATAGAGTTTGGTTGGGCATCCCCCACATTGAGAACCTCCCCATTCATTACCTCTGGAAGAGCTGTGAAAGACTGCGATTCAAATGTACTAGTTACAAAATGTCTCCTGACGTTTTTATTTTCATGTTTCCTCTCTCTCACTGCCCCTCAAATCTTTGGACATTGTTCTTAGATAAAGATGGGGTGAGGGGTGACATAGTATTATGGACTACAGAGGAGCCCATTGCCACGGAAGCAGACTGAGGCAGTTACTCAGGGTTTCCGGGATCCTGCCAGGTTGTCATGGACGACAGGCAAAGGGGATGCCTAGTCAGTTGCACAACTGAATGCATTCAACTGCATTTAACCCAACCCCTCTGAATCAAGAGAGGTGTAGGGGGGCTGCCTTAATCGACATCCACGGTGCCCGGGGAGCAGTTGTTTTTGGGGGTTAACTGTCTTTAACTGACCTTTCGGTTACTGGCCCAACGCTCCGCTACCTGCCGCCCCATGGGACCACTATTGCATGGAGGAGGCAACCCTGCAAAGACAAAGGCCTGCATTAAATAACGCTATGCATTATAGAACAAACGATGTGCGTTTGTCCGAGAAACTATTTTCATAAGCTTCAAAAAACTCCTACATTTAATATATATATATATATATCATATTGCTAAGCAAATACAATACATATGGTTGTCATCAGAGAGTGAAAATACCATGGATTGTCACATGATATGCTCCATCAAAACCAAGTGGCTCGTCTTCAATGTTCCCTGTTCAGTATGTGTGTGTTAATCCATACACACAGTGAAAGCCTGAACTAAACAGAGAAGAGAATATCGCTATGGTTCATCCTGCTCATTTCAGTCAGCACGCTCTGGGGTGAAGTTTCCCCTAGGTACAGATCTAGGATCAGCTTCTCCTCCCCCAATCTGAACCTTAACCATTAGTGGGGATAATGTGAAACTGACCCAAGATCATTGTCAGTCAGCACTGCAGTGGGAGGTACCTCTCTAGTTCATTGTCTGGTAGTTAGTTCATTACACTGGCCAGGCCAGAGCTTGAGGAGCCCAGCAGATGTTTATATACTCAGAGAAGATGCTCCAGACCCCGTAAGCACAGAGGAAGCCATGGTGTTCATACCATCTGGCTGTCTATCTATCTGTTAGTCTGCTTTCCTAGCCTCTTACCCCCAAGTACAGACAGTCTGCGTCAACTCAACCATCTGTCTGTTAGTCTGCTTTCCGAGCCCCTTACCCCCAAGTACAGACAGTCTGCGTCAACTCAACCATCTGGCTGTCTATCTATCTGTTAGTCTGCTTTCCGAGCCCCTTACCCCCAAGTACAGACAGTCTGCGTCAACTCAACCATCTGGCTGTCTATCTATCTGTTAGTCTGCTTTCCGAGCCCCTTACCCCCAAGTACAGACAGTCTGCGTCAACTCAACCATCTGGCTGTCTATCTATCTGTTAGTCTGCTTTCCGAGCCCCTTACCCCCAAGTACAGACAGTCTGCGTCAACTCAACCATCTGGCTGTCTATCTATCTGTTAGTCTGCTTTCCTAGCCCCTTACCCCCAAGTACAGACAGTCTGCGTCAACTCAACCATCTGGCTGTCTATCTATCTGTTAGTCTGCTTTCCTAGCCCCTTACCCCCAAGTACAGACAGTCTGCGTCAACTCAACCATCTGGCTGTCTATCTATCTGTTAGTCTGCTTTCCGAGCCCCTTACCCCCAAGTACAGACAGTCTGCGTCAACTCAACCATCTGGCTGTCTATCTATCTGTTAGTCTGCTTTCCGAGCCCCTTACCCCCAAGTACAGACAGTCTGCGTCAACTCAACCATCTGGCTGTCTATCTATCTGTTAGTCTGCTTTCCGAGCCCCTTACCCCCAAGTACAGACAGTCTGCGTCAACTCAACCATCTGGCTGTCTATCTATCTGTTAGTCTGCTTTCCGAGCCCCTTACCCCCAAGTACAGACAGTCTGCGTCAACTCAACCATCTGGCTGTCTATCTATCTGTTAGTCTGCTTTCCGAGCCCCTTACCCCCAAGTACAGACAGTCTGCGTCAACTCAACCATCTGGCTGTCTATCTATCTGTTAGTCTGCTTTCCGAGCCCCTTACCCCCAAGTACAGACAGTCTGCGTCAACTCAACCATCTGGCTGTCTATCTATCTGTTAGTCTGCTTTCCGAGCCCCTTACCCCCAAGTACAGACAGTCTGCGTCAACTCAACCATCTGGCTGTCTGTCTATCTGTTAGTCTGCTTTCCGAGCCCCTTACCCCCAAGTACAGACAGTCTGCGTCGACTCAACCATCTGCCTGTGGGATTTCCAGCAGCACTGACATTTTTAATTAAGTCACTGAAAGGTTGAATAAAGTTGTTTCTCACACATAAATAAAGACCAGGCTTGGTCTGGCTGTCTGCAGAAGCCATCAGCACAGGATGTGTGTGATCCATCTTTATGTGTTGAAGGGGACTGGTGTGGTGTCTGTCCTGCGCTGATGGCATCTGCAGACAGATAGATAGACAGAGAGACAGGCAGATACATGGACAGATGGACAGATAGATAGGCAGACAGACAGGCAGGCAGACAGACAGGCAGATAAATGGACAGGCAGATAAATGGACAGATGGACAGATAGATAGGCAGACAGACAGGCAGGCAGATAAATGGACAGATGGACAGATAGATAGGCAGACAGACAGGCAGGCAGACAGACAGACAGGCAGATAAATGGACAGATAGATAGGCAGGCAGACAGACAGGCAGAAAACACCCTTCAACACATAAAGACCTTCCGAGATGGATCGCACACATACAAAAACATTCTCTCTGAATCCAACACGGCAACACTTCCTGAGCACATTCTCTCTGAATCCAACACGGCAACACTTCCTGAGCACATTCTCTCTGAATCCAACACGGCAACACTTCCTGAGCACATTCTCTCTGAATCCAACACGGCAACACTTCCTGAGCACATTCTCTCTGAATCCAACACGGCAACACATCCTGAGCACTTGAAACTCAAAGGGTCCTTGGTTCGATTGCCGCTGGGGTCACATATAAAATACAGTGAGCTCCAAAAGTATTGGGACAGTGATAAATTGTTTGTTGTTTTGGCTCTGTACTCCAGCACTTTGGATTTGAAATGATACAATGACTATGAGTTTAAAGTGAAGACTGTAAGGTTTCATTTCAGTCGCTTTGGATGACAGGGACCTGCTAAATAGCATACATTATTAGTATGACTTCCTAACCTGCCAAACAGGCAATATGAGTGTTGTATTGTGCTGACCAAGCCATGGAAAACATATGTTGTGGAGTTTTTTAACAGTTTAGTTTTCGAGAGTCAATTAAATAGTTAATGCTAATGCGGTGTCACCAGCTCCCTCTCTCGTAGCAAGTCAGCTGCAATATAGACACCTATTTTAATATCATTTCAAAGAGTACTTTCCACCTAATATGATACGCAAAATGTTGTTTTATCTGCAGTACTTCAGATATAATGGTGTGGTTATTAGCTGGCATTCAGTCGAATGCCTTCCCCCGGACCGAAAGGCTGAAGTGGAAGCACACAGCGGCCATTTCGTCCTGTTAGGTCCCTCGGTGAACACAGAAATGATCTCTCTCTCTCTCTCTCTCTCTCTCTCTCTCTCTCTCTCTCTCTCTCTCTCTCTCTCTCTCTCTCTCTCTCTCTCTCTCTCTTTGCTGCCCTCTCTCTCTTTCTCTCTCTCTCTCTCTCTCTCTCTCTCTCTCTCTCTCTCTCTCTCTCTCTCTCTCTCTCTCTCTCTCTCTCTCTCTCTCTCTCTCTCTCTCTCTCTCTCTCTCTCTCTCTCTCTCTCTCTCTCTCTCTCTCTCTCTCTCCCTCCCTCCCTCCCTCTGTCTTTGCTGCCCTCTCTCACTCTTTCTTCTCTCTCTCTCTCTATTTCTCTCACTGCCTCCCTCAGCCTCTGTTCCAGCAGCATGGTGCAGGACTGGAGAAGAATAGTGTTGGATGTTAAAGTACTTTAAGAGTATGTGAGTTCAGCAGTAAGCCAGTGTTCAATATGGAGAACCTCGCCATAAAAAAAATCATTCCCGCAGCGACCCCAAACCAGAGGGCTGGCCCTGAATGTCTCCACCTGTCAATCATCTCAACATTTGAGTGTGTTTGGATGTTCTCCCTCTCTTCCTCAATCCCTGCCTCTCTTCCTCCCTCCCTCCAGGCCAGTGATGACACGGTGGGGCGAGCCTAATGGATCCCCTCACAGTGAAGGGAAAGGGGGGTGCCTAGTCAGCTGTCGTCCACATGTAACCCGACCCCTCTGAACCAGAACTTTACCTGTGTTAGTATCAGTAGTTCTGCCTTGCTCTGGAGAAAGACAGTTATATTAACAGTTTTTCTCTTGTGACATAGCCTAATTTTGGCCAGCTAATGGCCAAACCACCAATCAAGCAACATTATGGACTAAACATTCAAATCCCGTTGCAGGATAATGCCTTGGGTCAGTTCGGTGAATAGCAGGATAATGCCTTGGACCAGTTAGATGAATTGCGGGATAATGCCTTGGACCAGTTAGATGAATAACAGGATAATGCCTTGGACCAGTTAGATGAATAACAGGATAATGCCTTGGACCAGTTAGGTGAATGAGACGATAATGTCTTGGGCCAGTTAGGTGAATAACAGGATAATGCTTTGGGCCAGTTAGGTGAATGAGACGATAATGCCTTAGACCAGTTAGGTGAATAACAGGATAATGCCTTGGACCAGTTAGGTGAATAACAGGATAATGCCTTGGGACCGTTAGGTGAATAACAGGATCATGCCTTGGACCAGTTAGGTGAATAACATGATAATGCCTTGGACCAGTTAGGTGAATAACAGGATAATGCCTTGGACCAGTTAGGTGAATAACAGGATAATGCCTTGGACCTATTGGTGAATAACAGGATCATGTCTTGGGCCAGTTAGGTGAATAACAGGATAATGCCTTGGACCAGTTAGATGAATGTAATGCCTTGGACCAGTTAGATGAATAACAGGATAATGCCTTGGATCAGCTAGATGAATAACAGGATCATGTCTTGGGCAAGTTAGGGGAATATTAATGTCTTGGGCCAGTTAGGTGAATAACAGGATAATGCCTTGGACCAGTTAGGTGAATAACAGGATAATGCCTTGGGCCAGTTAGGTGAATAACAGGATAATGCCTTGGACCAGTTAGGTGAATAACAGGATAATGCCTTGGACCTATTGGTGAATAACATGATGATATCTTGGGCCAGTTAGGTGAGTAACAGGATAATGTCTTGGGCCAGTTAGGTGAATGAGAGGATAATGTCTTGGGCCAGTTAGATGAATAGCAGGATAATGCCTTGGACCTATTGGTGAATAACAGGATAATGTCTTGGGCCAGTTAGGTGAATAACAGGATAATGCCTTGGACCTATTGGTGAATAACAGGATCATGTCTTGGGCCAGTTAGGTGAATAACAGGATAATGCCTTGGACCAGTTAGATGAATTGCAGGATAATGCCTTGGACCAGTTAGATGAATAACAGGATAATGCCTTGGATCAGCTAGATGAATAACAGGATCATGTCTTGGGCAAGTTAGGGGAATGAGAGGATAATGTCTTGGGCCAGTTAGGTGAAT
>NC_060176.1:76147076-76302076 GCF_021184085.1 Oncorhynchus gorbuscha
TGGAGGGTGGTAGAGATGGATGGTGGTAGAGGTGGAGGGTGGTAGAGATGGAGATGGTGGTGGTAGAGATGGATGGTGGTAGAGGTGGAGGAGGGTGGTAGAGATGGATGGTGGTAGAGATGGAGGGTGGTAGAGATGGATGGTGGTAGAGATGGAGATGGTGGTAGAGATGGATGGTGGTAGAGATGGATGGTGGTAGAGATGGAGGGTGGTAGAGATGGATGGTGGTAGAGATGGAGAGGGATGGTGGTAGAGATGGAGGGTGGTAGAGATGGATGGTGGTAGAGATGGATGGTGGTAGAGATGGAGGGTGGTAGAGGTGGAGGTGGTAGAGATGGATGGTGGTAGAGATGGAGGGTGGTAGAGATGGATGGTGGTAGAGATGGAGGGTGGATGGATGGTGGTAGAGATGGAGATGGTGGTAGAGATGGATGGTGGTAGAGATGGAGAGGTGGTGGTAGAGATGGAGGGTGGTAGAGATGGAGGGTGGTAGAGATGGATGGTGGTAGAGATGGATGGTGGTAGAGGGAGGGTGGAGAGGTGGAGGGTGGTAGAGATGGATGGATAGGTGGTAGAGATGGATGGAGGGTGGTAGAGATGGATGGTAGAGATGGAGGGTGGTAGGTGAGATGGATGGTGGTAGAGATGGAGGGGAGGAGGTGGTAGAGATGGAGGGTGGTAGAGATGGAGGGTGGTAGAGGTGGATGGTGGTAGAGGTGGATGGTGGTAGAGATGGATGGTGGTAGAGATGGAGGGTGGTAGAGGTGGAGGGTGGTAGAGGTGGAGGGTGGTAGAGATGGAGGGTGGTAGAGGTGGAGGGTGGTAGAGATGGAGGGTGGTAGAGATGGAGAGGTGGAGGGTGGTAGAGATGGAGGGTGGTAGAGGTGGATGGTGGTAGAGATGGATGGTGGTAGAGATGGAGGGTGGTAGAGGTGGAGGGTGGTAGAGGTGGAGGGTTAGGGTTTGAAGAGGTGGAGTATGTGTATGTGCTTACGTGTGTTTGTGTGTTTATCAGTGGCAGGCAATGCTCTGTCTCACAACAGCATGGACAGTGAATTTCACAGCAGATTGCAGAGTCCCTGCCAGTGGTGTGTGACCAATCAAGGCACAGGGGGGTTTCAGGGGGTTGAGTTGGCGACACGACTACCTTTGTTGTTATTATTATTATTCAGGTGGAGATGTTAACGCAGCCTTTGGATTGGATTATTCCTATCTCATTTAACTAATCACGGGTAATGCACAATAATCATGATATTAACAGTCCAATGATTGAAAGAGCTACCACCTCGACTGTTGTTTCACAGTCAAGCAGATTGTTAATGGACCGTTGTTAAACCAACAGACAGGCTGGTGGGGGTGAATGATTGATTCTATGCTTCATTGGAGGGTTCTATCTGGAAATGTCAGGTGTTGTTCTCTTCCCAATGATATGTAATATATGAATGAAAGCGTAATGCATATTTGATAGTATTACATTATTCTGGCCCGTGATCTCCTAGGGTTCGTGGTGTCATGTCTTCTGCTCTAACTGAACCGATATGTTATACTAGGCTGTCATAGCCTTAACGCTATGGACAGATTACAGAATGGCTTTCCATGGTCCGGGCTGGACCAGGCCAAGTACACAGGGCCATTCGAGGTGTGTTTAACGGTGTGTGTCTCAGAGAAAGACAGGGCGTCCTGGAGAGAGGAGGTTAGAATAACACACTCTGTGTCTCAGTGGGGGGCTGGTCTGATCCAATAAACCACTCTCCATCCCCCAGCTGTGACTAACGGCTAGACACACACACACACACCGATACGCACGCAGACACACGCACATACACACACACACACACACACACACACACACACACACACACACACACACACACACACACACACACACACACACACACACACACACACACACACACACACACACACACACACACACACACACACACACACACACACACACACACACACACACAGTGACCATCCCTCCCTCTGCCGCAGGAGCTTTCTTTGTCTCAGCTCAGCATAGCCCACACCAAGACACCCGCTTCAAATTAATTCAAAATAATACTGGGAGTATTAGGATTGATAGGACTACAATTTACCACTGAACTAATGGTAAGGAATCACGTAGTCTATTGGTAAGGAATCACTTAGTCTAATGGTAAGGAATCACTTAGTCTAATGGTCAGGAATCACTTAGTCTATTGATAAGGAATCACTTAGTCTAATGGTCAGGAATCACTTAGTCTAATGGTAATGAATCACGTAGTCTATTGGTAAGGAATCACTTAGTCTTTTGGTAAGGAATCACGTAGTCTATTTGTAAGGAATCACTAAGTCCATTGGTAAGGAATCACTAAGTCCATTGAATCACTAAGTCCATTGGTAAGGAATCACGTAGTATATTGGTAAGGAATCACTAAGTCCATTGGTAAGGAATCACTTAGTCTAATGGTAATGAATCACTTAGTCTAATGGTAAGGAATCACTAAGTCTATTGGTAAGGAATCACTTAGTCTATTGGTAAGGAATCACTTAGTCCATTGGTAAGGAATCACTAAGTCCATTGGTAAGGAATCACTAAGTCCATTGAATCACTAAGTCCATTGGTAAGGAATCACTAAGTCTATTGGTAAGGAATCACTAAGTCCATTGAATCACTAAGTATTGGTAGGAATCACTAAGTCTATTGGTAAGGAATCACTAAGTCCATTGGTAAGGAATCACTTAGTCTAAGGGTAATGAATCACTTAGTCTATTGGTAAGGATTCACTAAGCCCACTGGTAAGGAATCACTAAGTCTAATGGCAATGAATCACTAAGTCTATTGGTAAGGAATCACTAAGTCCATTGAATCACTAAGTCCATTGGTAAGGAATCACTAAGTCTATTGGTAAGGAATCACTAAGTCCATTGGTAAGGAATCACTTAGTCTAAGGGTAATGAATCACTTAGTCTATTGGTAAGGATTCACTAAGCCCACTGGTAAGGAATCACTAAGTCTAATGGCATTGAATCACTAAGTCTATTGGTAAGGAATCACTAAGTCTAATGGTAAGGAATCACTAAGTCTAATGGTAAGGAATCACTAAGTCTATTGGTAAGGAATCACTAAGTCTTTTGGTAAGGAATCACTAAGTATTTTGGTAAAGAATCACTAAGTCTTTTGGTAAAGAATCACTAAGTCTAATGGTAAGGAATCACTAAGTCTTTTGGTAAAGAATCACTAAGTCTAATGGTAAGGAATCACTAAGTCTTTTGGTAAGGAATCACTAAGTCTTTTGGTAAGGAATCACTAAGTCTAATGGTAAGGAATCACTAAGTCTTTTGGTAAGGAATCACTAAGTCTTTTGGTAAGGAATCACTAAGTCTAATGGTAAGGAATCACTAAGTCTTTTGGTAAGGAATCACTAAGTCTTTTGGTAAGGAATCACTAAGTCTAATGGTAAGGAATCACTAAGTCTTTTGGTAAGGAATCACTAAGTCTTTTGGTAAGGAATCACTAAGTCTTTTGGTAAAGAATCACTAAGTCTAATGGTAAGGAATCACTAAGTCTTTTGGTAAAGAATCACTAAGTCTAATGGTAAGGAATCAAGGAACAATTATCTCAGAGCTAAAGATGATCGTTATGTTTTTTGGAATCTCACTGAAGAACAGTAATGTTGCTTAATTGTGTGCTGCTGTTGTAAAACAGCTTTTGATTACCCCTTATTTAACAGTACATTAATAGCAGGGAATGACTTTGAAATTACTTGTTAAAATGACAATGATCTAATAATGTGCATATTAATTACAACTAATTTCTGTGAGATTCGTTGATAGAATCGTAGGTTTGTACCATTTGGTACCGGGGAGTTACCAATGGTGTTGAATTATGTGAGGTTCATTTTGTTTGACCATTCAGTAGTGGTATTGTGACATTATCTAGACAAATACTGCAGAGGATGTCTGGTTTTGTATCAGTGTATTATGATAAGGGGGAGTTGTTTTCTTTGACCGGTGTTTCCAGCATTATCCACTAGGTTTACTGCAGGTAGAAAATAGTAGGACATGTTCTTTAATAACTGACACAAGCTGTCTCCAATCAGTCAATCAATCAATGTCTGGTTGTGCGTGAGTGTTTGATGCGGTATCAACCTAAGCCAGAGAAGGCGTAGCTCTGTGAATCTGAATCACACAAAGCCGATTATTTGGCAGTGAAAACTATTTGTAGATCAGTGATTATACACCTCACTTTGCTCAAGCTGATCCTCTCCAACGGACTCTGAAGTTGTAGCAAAAAAAAAAATCAATTAGGGGCAATTAAGGGACGTGTCAGATACACTGGATAAAAAAATAAGGCCTTGCTCAAGGGCACAGACAGATTTTTCACCTTGTCGTCTCGGGTATTCGAACCAACAACCTGCAGCAAACCAAATGGTCAATGCTGGAAATTCCGGTCAAGGAAATAAATAAATAAAAACAACTGGCCCTACTTATATTGCAAGACTTTAACTTTGGCTTCAGCATGCTAGCAGGCATTAACCATTCTATAAACACACCCTCACTCTCTCTCCCTCTGCTTTCATTACTAATCTCCAAAGTGGTATCCCCACTGGGTTTTCGTCTCTTTTCTACCTCCCCTTGGTCTTCACACGAACACTTTCCAAACCGATGCCGGCTTGGTCTAGGGGTTTTGCTGATTTTGCACAGTGGGGAGTAGCCTGGAGCACTGATGAAGGAATGGGGTGAAATGCACACCTGCATTATGGCGTTTGTTGATATTTGTGTCTGCGGTAGTAATATCAAAAAGTAGCCGTTTTAAACTGGAAAACAACCCCCGAGATGATTTGAATGACTTCCAATATTTCGCTCGTTAAAATCCTACAGCGTAATCAAATGATTAGTCACATATTTAAATGACGTGCTGTGATGATTATACAAATATATGTATATATCAGATTATGATTATTAATAAACGAGACTGAAATTGACTAAAATGGCTCTCTGGCTTCACCTGCCTGAAATACACTCCATATAGTAGGAATAAAATATGGGATTTCGTGTTGCTGATGAAAAGAAAAGAAATAACCCAACTTTTTTCCTCCAAGCTCCAATGTTGGGTAGCGAACGGACCTAAAGGTGGTTTAGGGTATTATAGAGAGCTCAGACTCTGTCTCAGTAAGCCTGGGTCTCAGTCAAAAGCCTGTAGATCAGTTGCTCTGCCTCTGACTCCTGTCCCCTGCCTGCCTGCCTGCCTGCCTGCCTGCTTGCCTGCTTGACTGCCTGCCTGCCTGCCTGCCTGCAGCTCCCACAGCTTTGTGGCACTGTACGGTGTCCATATTAGGATAAGTAAAACATAAATATAAATAACTAAAATTGCTGAGATTTAGGCTGTCTATTATGAACACCGTAGCATTGCTCTGTTAGCATGGGTTAGTGCTACAATACACTGTGCTCATCTATCTACCTGTATGAATCATACTCTGCTCATTTTATCAGCTTTTGCTCCCCTGTCTAGTTTCTGGGTTATGTGAGGTTCTCTCTGTGTGTGTGTGTGTGTGTGTGTGTGTGTGTGTGTGTGTGTGTGTGTGTGTGTGTGTGTGTGTGTGTGTGTGTGTGTGTGTGTGTGTGTGTGTGTGTGTGTGTGTGTGTGTGTGTGTGTGTGTGTGTGTGTGTGCGTGCGTGCGTGTGTGTGTGCGTGCGTGTGTGTGTGTGTGTGTGTCTTGCTCAGTTGAAGCACTGCTGGAACTTCCACTTGGCTCTTTCAGCTTTCATTTCAAGCCTTTAGTGTGAGACAGACAGTTAAAAGCAGACACTTCTATTCCCAAATGAGGGCTAATAAGCTATCTCCTTCACACAGTTCCACACCCAAAATAATGACTCCCTCACACCTACTTCCTTCTGAGGTAGATGGGAAGGTTATGAACTCTGAACTCATCCTGAACATTCAATAGGCTGATCCTATAGCTGCTTGGACTGGACTTGATTATGATTTTCAACGTTATTTTGATCATACAGCTTCATACAGAAAGCATGTCTCTTTGTCTGTATGTTGTTGTTGTTGTTGTTGTTGTTTCTGGCATGTCCTTGTCCTTTTCCCGTACAGCTGCATTGTCACTGTTGATAGAATGAATATTCCCAAGGCGCCACCATGCAAGTCAGGCCAGACACTGCTCCCAGGGAGAGCAAGGAGTCACCATGCAAGTCAGGCCAGACACTGCTCCCAGGGAGAGCAAGGAGCCACCATGCAAGTCAGGCCAGACACTGCTCCCAGGGAGAGCAAGGAGCCACCATGCAAGTCAGGCCAGACACTGCTCCCAGGGAGAGCAAGGAGCCACCATGCAAGTCAGGCCAGACACTGCTCCCAGGGAGAGCAAGGAGCCACCATGCAAGTCAGGCCAGACACTGCTCCCAGGGAGAGCAAGGAGCCACCATGCAAGTCAGGCCAGACACTGCTCCCAGGGAGAGCAAGGAGCCACCATGCAAGTCAGGCCAGACACTGCTCCCAGGGAGAGCAGCAATGCAAGTCAGGCCAGTCACTGCTCCCAGGGAGAGCAAGGAGCCACCATGCAAGTCAGGCCACTGACACTGCTCCCAGGCTCCCAGGGAGAGCAAGGAGCCACCATGCAAGTCAGGCCAGACACTGCTCCCAGGGAGAGCAAGGAGTCACCATGCAAGTCAGGCCAGACACTGCTCCCAGGGAGAGCAAGGAGCCACCATGCAAGTCAGGCCAGACACTGCTCCCAGGGAGAGCAAGGAGCCACCATGCAAGTCAGGCCAGACACTGCTCCCAGGGAGCAAGGAGCCACCATGCAAGGAGAGCAAGGAGCCACCATGCAAGTCAGGCCAGACACTGCTCCCAGGGAGAGCAAGGAGTCACCATGCAAGTCAGGCCAGACACTGCTCCCAGGGAGAGCAAGGAGTCACCATGCAAGTCAGGCCAGACACTGCTCCCAGGGAGAGCAAGGAGCCACCATGCAAGTCAGGCCAGACACTGCTCCCAGGGAGAGCAAGGAGTCACCATGCAAGTCAGGCCAGACACTGCTCCCAGGGAGAGCAAGGAGTCACCATGCAAGTCAGGCCAGACACTGCTCCCAGGGAGAGCAAGGAGGGTCAGGCCAGAGAGCCACCATGCAAGTCAGGCCACTGCTCCCAGTGAGAGCAAGGAGCCACCATGCAAGTCAGGCCAGACACTGCTCCCAGGGAGAGCAAGGAGCCACCATGCAAGTCAGGCCAGACACTGCTCCCAGGGAGAGCAAGGAGCCACCATGCAAGTCAGGCCAGACACTGCTCCCAGGGAGAGCAAGGAGGCGCTGTGAATCAGAGCAGAACTAATAAGGAAAAGCATGCGACGGTAACCTAAGAAGAACACAGCATTTCCCTTTCGATGTCTGTAGATTCCATTCCCCTTAATGTGAAAGGGAAATATAAAAAAAAACAGTACATTTGATAGGTTTTGACATTTACGGTGCATGACGTAAACCTTTTGACAGGTTCAATTTACGAGAACTGTGGCAGTAACTATGGCATTCAGGAAATGTGATTAGTATCATAAATGAAGCTAGCTTCCTCCTGTCCTCTCTTTCACCTGGATCTTACCTCCTTTCTTCCTTCCCTCCTCACACAGTTTTCTCCTTGTGTCCATCTCAGGTTGAGTGGTTGAAGAACGAGGAGATCATTGACCCGGCTGATGACCGTAATTTCTACATCACCATTGACCACAACCTGATTATAAAGCAGGCCAGACTGTCGGACACGGCCAACTATACGTGCGTGGCCAAGAACATTGTTGCCAAGAGGAGAAGTACCACTGCTACTGTTATTGTCTATGGTGAGTAGACTGTGTCTCTATAGACACCTGTTGTATGGTCAGTAGACTGTGTCTACACCTGAGCCTGTGTGTATCAAGCGTCTCAGAGTGGGAATGCTGATCTAGGATCAGTTTTCCCTTTTAGATCATAATAAATAAGATAATATGGGCAGGGGGAGGACCTGATCCTAGATCAGCATTCCTACGTTTTTGATTACGGGTCCTGATCTACAGTACATGGCCTCAGCTCTAATCAACTCTTACCTCATTGATCTTCAATCTTAGCATCCTTCTCTCCCATCCCAAGATACAGTTGCAGAAACATTATGTACAAAATCATTTACAAATACCGCGAACCCCCCCACATAAATAACACAATTGGTTAGGAGACCGTAAAGCGGCGGCCATCTCCTCCGGCGCCATTTTGAATAGGCCTCCTTCTCCATAACATAGACAGTCATCTTTACCAAACCACTCTCAATCAACATAACCAGATCATCATTCTGTAACACAGAGACATGGTCTGTGTCCGAGGTGACAGCCGATTCCCTACATACAGATGTAGGGTCTTAATTTGATCACCCTGTTGCCAGAGACCTTGACTGCAATGCTGAACATTTTAAACTTGTATTTGAGGTTTGTAATTTCCACTTTGAAATTTCAGACAACCCTACAGAAATGCCCATTAATTATAGTCCACATAATGTTTCACATTTCCTGTAGCTGCAGCATTATTTTCTTGCTGTAGTAAACTGGCTCAAATTAAGATCCTACATCTGCAGTGCACTATAAATGGAATAGGGTGTCATTTGAGATGATACTATGCTATTTATCACCCAGACAGTCATACCTGTCCACAATGCCGAACACAGACCAACCGATAAACTGACAAACCAATTACTGTACATTACCCCATAACCATAAACAACACTCATCGTCAGTCAACCATAGCACGCTTTCCCCCTAATCAGCACGATTAGCCAAGAAAACCTCCCTCTGCTCAATGTAATGAGCCTGCTCATCCAGCCAACATGCTCTCTGTAACATGCCTAATGTTCCCACCTGACCGTTACCAATTAAAACCCTCCGATCCCGGGCCAGATCCTAAACGAGCCCGTGTGTGAGTGTGTTCCAAATGTCTGAGCACACAAGCCCAGGGTCCACAACAAAGAACCATGGCTTTGTCCCAATTATCTCTCATTCCTCACAAAGAGTGCTTTTTTCTTACTTTCCTTCCCTGATATGAAAGGAAACGACTGGTATAAGAAATGTGGTGGAAACTCCCACTAGCCCATGCCTCTACCAATCAAATGGTTTTAGATTTGCGGGAAGTAGTGAATGAGGGCCGTAGCCATAGTGACCGAATGTATCTGAACGTCAGGTTGTATCTGCATAGAGAAGCATATCTTCATGTCCTATGTTTTTTACCCACAACACCACAATCACTTTACAGGAGCATATTGAAAATCTTCTCTCGGTTATTCTTTTTCAGAGGACCAGCACCAGTTCAGAGAGCTTTTTTCATTTCCCATTTCCACCAGACATCAGGCTCAACACGTGCTTCACTGCAGGCCACTCAACTACAACTACAATTCAAATAACACCACAGCTGTCACCGCACCACACCACAGCTGTCACCACAGCTGTCACCGCACCACACCACTACTGACACCACAGCTGTCACCGCACCACACCACTACTGACACCACAGCGGTCACCGCACCACACCACAGTTTTCACCGCACCACACCACTACTGACACCACAGCTGTCACCGCACAACACCACTGCTGACACCACAGCGGTCACCGCACCACACCACAGCTGTCACCGCACCACACCACAGCTGTCACCGCACCACACCACAGCTGTCACCACACCAGACCACTACTGACACCACAGCGGTCACCGCACAACACCACTACTTACACCACACCGGTCAGCGCACCACACCACTACTTACACCACAGCGGTCACTGCACCACACCACTACTGACACCACAGCTGTTACCGCACCACACCACAGCTGTCACCGCACCACACCACTACTGACACCACAGCTGTCACTGCACCACACCACAGCTGACACCACAGCACACCACTGCTGACACCACAGTTGTCACCACACCACTGCTGACACCACAGCGGTCACCGCACCACACCACTACTGACACCACAGCGGTCACCGCACCACACCACTGCTGACACCACAGTGGTCACCGCACCACACCACAGCTGTCACCACACCACAGCTGTCACCACAGTAGTCACCGCACCACACCACTACTGACACCACAGTGGTCACCGCACCACACCACAGCTGTCACCGCACCACACCACAGCTGTCACCACAGCGGTCACCGCACCACACCACTACTGACACCACAGCGGTCACCGCACCACACCACCACTGACACCACAGTGGTCACCGCACCACACCACAGCTGACACCACAGTGGTCACCGCACCACACCACAGCTGTCACCGCACCACACCACAGCTGTCACCACAGCGGTCACCGCACCACACCACTACTGACACCACAGCGGTCACCGCACCACACCACCACTGACACCACAGCTGTTACCGCACCACACCACTACTGACACCACAGCACACCACAGCTGTCACTGCACCACACCACAGCTGTCACCGCACCACACCACAGCTGTCACCGCACCACACCACCACTGACACCACAGCTGTTACCGCACCACACCACTACTGACACCACAGCACACCACAGCTGTCACCGCACCACACCACAGCTGTCACCGCACCACACCACAGCTGTCACCGCACCACACCACAGCTGTCACCGCACCACACCACTACTGACACCACAGCTGTCACCGCACCACACCACTACTGACACCACAGCTGTCACCACACCACTGGTTTAAACAGGGATGGGGCTGGAGAAAAGTTATATTCTTCAAGAATCAATGGCAATATATCAACAATTTGAAATTCCAAAAATGGATTCACCAATTTCAGATTGCCCCTTAAATAGAGAACACTTTGGTTTGTATTTCATTTCCTACTGACAGACACAATCATTGAAAACCAACAGAATGAACTATTCAGCTAAACAGGAATACGCATTTAATATTTGTATGAAAGGAGACTCTTTAAGGTCCTATGTGGCTCAGTTGGTAGAGTGTGGCACTTGCAAAGCAAAAGGTTGTGGGTTTGATTCCCACTGGGGTAACCCATACCAAAACATGTACGTAACCATGACTACAAGTTGCTTTGGCTAAAAGTATCTGCTAAATGGCATATATTAATTAAAGTCTTTGTCAAGCCGCTCTCTCCTGTAGGGCTTTTGTCACGTTGGAATTGTTGTCCATATGGTGCTCAACCCAGCGCAGGATTGTGTGGACTCTGTTTACTCTGCATTTTCTGAGAACTGAAAGAGTGTGATGGGAGGTTATTATAGCAGTGGGAAGTAGAGTTTGTTGCTGCAGAGTCTGAGGATGAGCTGCTAACTAATGAGTGCTGTAGGGATAGTGGAGTGAAGACAAACACATCGGAAAGCATCGGAGTGCGTGTGTGTGTTTCTTCGGGTTCGTGCGCGTGTGTGTGTGCATGTAATAGGTGTGGGACTCCTGAGCTGCCGCGCGTTTAAACAGTCATTATCGCTGTTAGAAATGAGAGGGGGAGTAACGGAGGAAGCTTTGATGTCTGCTCAGCCTCTGATGACTTTGTTGGAATCAACCCTGTTCTCAGTCTCCATTGTTCCCTCTCACCCTCGCTCTCTCTCTCCCTCGCTCTCTCTCTCTCTCTCCCTCGCTCTCTCTCTCCCTCTCTCTCTCTCTCTCTCTCTCTCTCTCTCTCTCTCTCTCTCTCTCTCTCTCTCTCTCTCTCTCTCTCTCTCCTCTCTCTCTCTCTCTCTCTCTCTCCCTCCCTCTCTCTCTCTCTCTCTCTCTCTCTCCTCTCTCTCTCTCCCTCCCTCTCTCTCTCTCCCTCGCTCTCTCTCTCTCTCGCTCTCTCCTCTCTCTCTCCCTCTCTCTCTCCCCTCGCTCTCTCTCTCTCCTCCTCTCTCTCTCTCCTCTCTCTCTCTCTCTCCCTCGCTCTCTCTCTCTCCCCTCGCTCTCTCCCTCTCTCTCTCTCCCCTCGCTCTCTCTCTCTTCCTCTCTCTCTCTCCTCTCTCTCTCTCCTCGTCTCTCTCTCTCCTCGCTCTCTCTCTCCCTCTCTCTCTCTCCCCCTCGCTCTCTCTCTCCCTCGCTCTCTCTCTCCCTCGCTCTCTCTCTCTCTCTCTCTCTCTCTCTCTCTCTCTCTCTCTCCCTCGATCTCTCCCTCTCTCTCTCTCTCTCTCTCGCTCTCTCTCTCTCTCTCTCTCTCTCCCTCGCTCTCTCTCTCTCTTCCTCGCTCTCTCTCTCCCTCTCTCTCTCCCTCGATCTCTCCCTCTCTCTCTCTCTCGCTCTCTCCCTCGCTCTCTCTCTCTCTCCTCGCTCTCTCTCTCTCTCCCTCGCTCTCTCTCTCTCTCCCTCGCTCTCTCTCTCCCTCGCTCTCTCTCTCGCTCTCTCCCTCGCTCTCTCCCTCGCTCTCTCCCCCTCTCTCTCTCTCCCTCGCTCTCTCTCTCCCTCTCTCTCTCTCTCTCTCTCTCCCTCGCTCTCTCCCTCTCTCTCGCTCTCTCCCTCGCTCTCCGTCTCCAGTGTTCCCTCTCTCGCTCCCTCTCTCTCTCCCTCGCTCTCTCTTTCTGTCTTTGACACGGCAAATGAAGGGATAGAAATGAGAGAAGGCTTTTTGACAAAATGGGGAGAGGGAGAGTTTCTTCACATGATTAATCCTTAAATCCCAAATATCAACTACTGTACCAAACACTGTTCCATGTGAGTGTAAACAAACACACACCTGCATGACACAAATCAAATCAAATTGTATTTGTGTCATGCGCCGAATACAACAGGTGTAAAACTTACTGTGAAATGCTTACTTACAAGCCCTTAACCAACAATGCAGTGCAAGAAATAGAGTTAATAAAATATTTACAAAATAAACTAAATTTTAAAAAAGTCTAATCAATCAAAAAAGTAACACAATAAATGTACATAACAACAACAAGGTTCTATACAGGGGGTACCTGGCCAGCGTGGAGACTATATACAGGGGGTACCTGGCCAGCGTGGAGACTATATACAGGGGGTACCTGGCCAGCGTGGAGACTATATACAGGGGGTACCTGGTCAACGTGGAGACTATATACAGGGGGTACCTGGTCAACGTGAAGACTATATACAGGGGGTACCTGGTCAACGTGGAGACTATATACAGGGGGTACCTGGTCAACGTGGAGACTATATACAGGGGGTACCTGGTCAACGTGGAGACTATATACAGAGGGTACCTGGTCAATGTGGAGACTATATACAGGGGGTACCTGGTCAACGTGGAGACTATATACAGGGGGTACCTGGTCAATGTGGAGACTATATACAGGGGGTACCTGGTCAACGTGGAGACTATATACAGGGGGTACCTGGTCAATGTGGAGACTATATACAGGGGGTACCTGGTCAACGTGGAGAATATATACAGGGGTAAGGGTACCGGGTCAATGTGGGGGGGTAGGTCACAGGTTAGTCGAGATCATTTGTAGAGCGACTATGATAATAAACAGCGAGAAGCAGCAGTATAAAAACAAAAGGGGGGGCTCAATGTAAATAGTCCAGACAGCCATTTGATTACTTTAGTTGTTCAGCAGTCTTATGGCTTGGGGGTAGAAGCTGTTAAGGAGCCTTTTGGTCCTAGACTTGGCAATCCGGTACCACATGCGGTAGCAGAGAGAACAGTCTTTGACTTGGCTGACTGCAGTCTTTGACAATTTTGTGGGCCTGCCTAGTATATAGGTCCTGGGTGTCAGGGAGCTTGGCCCCAGTGATGTACTGGGCCGTACGCATTACCCTCTGTAGCGCCTTAAGGTCAGATGCCGAGCAGTTGCCATACCAGGTGGTTATGCAACCGGTCAGGATGCTCTCGATGGTTAAGCTGTAGAAGTTTTTCAGGATCTGGGGACCCATGCCAAATCTTTTCAGTCTCCTGAGGGGTAAAAGGTGTTGTCGTGCCCTCTTCACGATTGTCTTTTTGTTTTGGACCATGATAGTTTGTTGGTGATGTGGACACCAAGGAACTTGAAACTCTCGACCCGCTCCACTTCAGTCCAATCGATGTTAATGGGGGCCTGTTCGGCCCCCCTTTTCTTATAGTCCACGGTCAGTTCCTCTGTCTTGCTCACATTGAGAGAGGTTGTATTCCTGGCACCACACTTCCAGCTCTCTGACCTCCTCCCTATAGGCTGTCTCATCATTGTCGTTGCTCAAGCCTACCACTGTTGTGTCGTCAGCAAACTTAATGACGGTGTTGGAGTCGTGCTTGGACACGCAGTCAAGGGTGAACAGGGAGTACAGGAGGGGACTAAGCACGCACCACTAAGGGGCCCCAGTCTTGAGGATCAGCATAGCAGATGTGTTGTTGACTACCCTTACCACCTGCGGATGGCCCATCAGGAAGTCCAGGATCCTGTTACAGAGGGAGGTGTGGGTCTAGTGTACCTTGGAGTTCTTGGGTACTGGGACTATGGTGGTCTGTTTGAAACTTGTAGGTATTACAGACTCGGTCAGGAAGAGGTTGAAAATGTCAGTGAAGACACTTGCCAGTTGGTCCACTCTTGCTTTGAGTACACGTCCTGCTAATCCATCTGTCCCCGCAGCTTGGTGAATGTTGACCTGTTTAAAGTGTCTTGCTTTCACATAGGCTACGGAGAGCGTGATCACAC
This sequence comes from Oncorhynchus gorbuscha, assembly GCF_021184085.1. Taxonomy (NCBI): domain Eukaryota; kingdom Metazoa; phylum Chordata; class Actinopteri; order Salmoniformes; family Salmonidae; genus Oncorhynchus; species Oncorhynchus gorbuscha. The sequence goes on from NC_060176.1 coordinate 76,161,646, forward strand.
GGTCATCTGGAACAGCTGGTGCTCTCATGCATGATTCAGTGTTGCTTGCCTCAAAGCAAGCATAAAAGGCATTTAGCTCGTCTGATAGTCTCGTGTCATTGGGCAGCTCGTGGCTGGGTTTCCCTTTGTAGTCCGTAATAGTTTCAAGCCCTGCCACATCTGATGAGCGTCAGAGCCGGTGTAGTAGGATTCAGTCTTAGTCCTGTATTGTCGCTTTACCTGTTTGATGGTTAGTCTGACGGCATAGGGGGATTTCTTATAAATGTCCTGATTAGTGTCCCGGTCCTTGAAAGCGGCATCTCTAGCCTTTAGCTCGGTGCGGATGTTGGGAAATGTACGTACGGTCACTGTGGGGATGACGTTGTCGATGCACTTGATGAAAGGTTGATGAAACCAGTGACTGAGGTGGTGTACTCCTCAATGCCATTGGATGAATCACGGAACATATTCCAGTCTGTGCTAGCAAAAGTCCTGTAGTGTAGCATCCGCGTCATCTGACCACTTCCGTATTGAGCGAGTCACTGATACTTCCTTCTTTATAATAAATAATAATAATAATAATAATAATAATAATAATAATAAATGCCATTTAGCAGACGCTTTTATCCAAAGAGACTTACAGTCATGTGTGCATACATTCTACGTTGGGTGGTCCCGGGATCGTTTTTGCTCTACCAACTGAGCTACAGAAGCAGGAATCAGTAGGATATAATTATGGTCAGATTTGCCAAATGGAGGGCGAGGGAGAGCTTTGTACTACATGTCTTTGTGTGTGGAGTAAAGGTGGTCTAGAATTTTCTTTTTCATGTGACATGCTGGTAGAAATGAGGTAAAACGGATTTAAGTTGGCCTGCATTAAAGTCCACGGCCACTAGGAGCGCCACTTCTGGATGAGCATTTTCTTGTTTGCTTATGACCTTATACAGCTGGTTGAGTGCAGTATTAGTACCAGCATCAGTTTATGGTGGTAAATAGACGGCTATGAATAATATAGATGTGAACTCTCTTGGTAGATAGTGTGGTCCACAGCTTTTCATGGGGTTATACCTCAGGCAAGCAACCCCTCGAGACTTCTTTAATATTAGACATTGCTCACCAGACATTATTGACAAATAGACACACACCCCCGCCCCTCATCTTACCAGATGTACCTGCTGAAAAAATGGAAAAGCCAGCCAGCTCTATATTATCCGTGTCGTCGTTCAGCCAAGTTTCAGTGAAACATAAGATATTACAGTTTTTAATGTCCCATTGGCAGGATAGTTTAAATCGTAGATTGTCCAGTTTGTTTTCCAATGATTGCACATTGGCCAATAAGGGTAGGCAGGCATCCAGGAGTCAGCTCTTCACTGTTCACTGCCTTCTAGGCACAGTTTTCTCTGTCCAGTTTCTGTGTTCTTTTGTCCATCTTAATCTTTTATTTTTATTGGCCAGTCTGAGATGTGGCTTTTTCTTTGCAACTCTGCCTATATGGTGGCATCCCGGAGTCACCTCTTCACTGTTGACGTTGAGACTGGTGTTTTGCTGGTACTATTTAATGAAACTGCCAGTTGAGGACTTGTGAGGCGTATGTTTCTCAAACTAGACACTCTAATGTACTTGTCCTCTTGCTCAGTTGTGCACCGGGGCCTCCCACTCCTCTTTCTATTCTGGTTAAAGCCCGTTTTCACTGTTCTGTGAAGGGAGTAGTACACAGAGTGTACACAGAGATCTTAATTTCCTTGGCAATTTTTCACATGGAATAGCCTTCATTTCTCAGAACAATAATAGACTGATGCGTTTCAGAATTGAGTTATTTGTTTCTGGCCATTTTGAGCCTGTAAATGATCCCACAAATGCTGATGCTCCAGATATACTCAACTAGTCTAAAGAAGGTCAGTTTTATGCTTCTTTAATCACCACAACAGTTTTCAGCTGTGTTAACATTATTAGTATTTTCAATTGATAAACTTGGATTAATTAACACAACGTGCCATTGTAACACAGGAGTGATGGTTGCTTATAATGGGCCTCTGTACATCTATGTAGATATTCCATTAAAAATCAGCTGTTTCCAGCTACAATAGTCATTTACAACATTAACAATGTCTACACTTTATTTCTGATCAAATGTATGTTATTTTAATGGACAAAAAAATATGCTTTTCTTTCAAAAACAAGGACATTTCTACGTGACCCCAAACGTTTGAACGGTAGTATATACCTAATGAGAATTGGCAAATGTCATTACTCTTTCGTGTTTCAATAGACTCTTTCCATTCATCAAATGGAGGCAGTGTTTCCCCTACGTTCGTTTAGTAGATGCGGGCCACCGCTGCTAAATTGTCTGACACTCAAAAAAAAATGTAAATACTTTTTGGGATGTTAAAACGTTTTCAGTATAAACTAAAACCAGATATACAATACATAGAAAATATTGGAGCTATACATTTTAAAATAAGATCATTCTGAGAACTAGCAACCACCAGAATAAAACTAGACAGTCAGGGAGAATCTAAACATTCATGGTATTGGGTCCCAATGGATTGTGTTATATTTTGATTCACTCGGGTAGCACAAGTACATGGCTCAAGCCATTGCAAAATGTGTAGAACTGCAGGAATGTTGCTTTAAAACATCCCTGCCAATCAGATGAAAACACCATGCCTGGTTGGTGGTGTTCTTGCCCCATTAAAAGGTAATACATTTAAGGTTATACGATATGACATCTTCTTATTAGACCCTGTGACAGAGCCAGGGGAGAAACTGTTGGTCTCAGGGTCAGTGAGGTAGGTCAAACTTAAGTTGTATTTCATAATTGACCAACAGAACTGCTTACAAATAAGAAACTTTAGGTTGAACTTTTAATAACAACCGTTATCTTAAACTGAGTGTCCTTCTGCCCCAACCTGTCTGCTGCTGTCTCCAATCCTCTCCATCAAATGAGAGCAGCAGCAGCAGCAGCCTAATCAACTGTTGGGCTGATTGTCCAGCCAATCACACACTTGATTGACTTTTTACCCTCAACTGGGCTCCATTAACCTCCCAAAAGTGCTGGAAAGGTGTTGGAAGGGCGCTGCAGGAGGGCTTGCCTCCTCCAGAGCCACAAGACCATAAAAAATGGTGCATGCACACTTACAGTGGGGTTTGAAATGATTGACAACGTTCATAAAGATTAGCAATAATGTATGTAAAATAAATCATTCAAAAACTGAGCTGTATTGTACACTTAAAAAATGGAAATGTATATTATTTTATACTAATACAATTGCTCAGAGACAGATATTTTGTAATATATATACTTTTTTTAAACTCAAGGTATTATTGACACCTCTAAAGATTCTTATAAATACAGTTGACAAAAGTGTAGTATTTGCTCCCATATTTCTACATTATGATGTAAGGACTACCTACATTAAGGACTACCTACATTAAGGACTACCTACATTAAGGACTACCTACATTAAGGACTACCTACATTAAGGACTACCTACATTAAGGACTACCTACATTAAGGACTACCTACATTAAGGACTACCTACATTAAGGACTACCTACATTAAGGACTACCTACATTAAGGACTACCTACATTAAGGACTACCTACATTAAGGACTACCTACATTAAGGACTACCTACATTAAGGACTACCTACATTAAGGACTACCTACATTAAGGACTACCTACATTAAGGACTACCTACATTAAGCTGGTGACTCTACACATTTGTTGGATGCATTTGCAGTTTGTTAGGAATATGGGAACAAATACTCCACTTTTGTCTACTTTATTTCCAAGTATCTTTAGGGGTGTCAATACTTTTGACCCTTACCTTTGACTAAAATATTACTTGTTCAACAAAATCTCTTTCTCTGAGCAATATAAAATAATACTTTCCCTATATTTTTGAGGATACAATGTAGCTCAGTATTTTATTTATTTATTTTATACAGTCATTATTACATATTTATCAAGGGTGTGAATCATTTTGGACCCCACTGTAGAAGGTCCCGTGCCGGGAAGAACAGAAATGTACTTTTAGCCCTGCCTGTACTGACATATCCCTCTGATCACACTTCAACCATTTAAAAAAAAAATGTAAAAAACAATTTTTTTAAAAATCGGACCGAGATTCAAATATAATAGGAGATTCAAACTTTTTTGTGCGTGCGTAGACGTTTATTCTCTCCCTTCTCTGTTACCATAGTGAACGGCGGCTGGTCGACATGGACAGAGTGGTCAGTGTGTAACAGTCGCTGTGGCCGCGGTTACCAAAAGCGTACCCGCAGCTGTACCAATCCCGCCCCGCTCAACGGAGGAGCCCCCTGTGATGGACAGGCAACCCAGAAGCTGGCCTGCACCTCCCTCTGCACTGGTATGGACATGCATACTGTTGTGTTTTGTCCTAGTCTATTCTGTTCTGTTGTGTCCTAGTCTACTCTGTTCTATTCTGTTGTGTCCTAGTCTACTCTGTTCTATTCTGTTGTGTTCTAGTCTACTCTGCTCTATTCTGTTGTGTTCTAGTCTACTCTGTTCTATTCTGTTGTGTTCTAGTCTACTCTGTTCTATTCTGTTGTGTTCTAGTCTATTCTGTTCTATTCTGTTGTGTTCTGTTCTAGTCTACTCTATTCTATTCTGTTCTGTTCTAGTCTATTCTGTTCTATTCTGTTGTGTTCTGTTCTAGTCTACTCTGTTCTATTCTGTTGTGTTCTAGTCTACTCTGTTCTATTCTGTTGTGTTCTAGTCTACTCTGTTCTATTCTGTTGTGTTCTAGTCTACTCTGTTCTATTCTGTTGTGTTCTAGTCTACTCTGTTCTATTCTGTTGTGTTCTGTTCTAGTCTACTCTGTTCTATTCTGTTGTGTTCTGTTCTAGTCTACTCTATTCTATTCTGTTCTGTTCTAGTCTATTCTGTTCTATTCTGTTGTGTTCTGTTCTAGTCTACTCTGCTCTATTCTGTTGTGTTCTAGTCTACTCTATTCTATTCTGTTGTGTTCTAGTCTATTCTGTTCTATTCTGTTGTGTTCTGTTCTAGTCTACTCTATTCTATTCTGTTCTGTTCTAGTCTATTCTGTTCTATTCTGTTGTGTTCTGTTCTAGTCTACTCTGTTCTATTCTGTTGTGTTCTAGTCTACTCTGTTCTATTCTGTTGTGTTCTAGTCTACTCTGTTCTATTCTGTTGTGTTCTAGTCTACTCTGTTCTATTCTGTTGTGTTCTAGTCTACTCTGTTCTATTCTGTTGTGTTCTGTTCTAGTCTACTCTGTTCTATTCTGTTGTGTTCTAGTCTACTCTGTTCTATTCTGTTGTGTTCTGTTCTAGTCTACTCTGTTCTATTCTGTTGTGTTGTGTTCTAGTCTACTCTGTTCTATTCTGTTGTGTTCTGTTCTAGTCTACTCTGTTCTATTCTGTTGTGTTGTGTTCTAGTCTACTCTGTTCTATTCTGTTCTGTTCTAGTCTACTCTGTTCTATTCTGTTGTGTTCTGTTCTAGTCTACTCTGTTCTATTCTGTTGTGTTGTGTTCTAGTCTACTCTGTTCTATTCTGTTCTGTTCTAGTCTATTCTGTTCTATTCTGTTCTGTTCTAGTCTACTCTGTTCTATTCTGTTGTGTTCTGTTCTAGTCTACTCTGTTCTATTCTGTTGTGTTCTGTTCTAGTCTACTCTGTTCTATTCTGTTGTGTTGTGTTCTAGTCTACTCTGTTCTATTCTGTTCTGTTCTAGTCTACTCTGTTCTATTCTGTTGTGTTCTGTTCTAGTCTACTCTGTTCTGTTCTGTTGTGTTCTAGTCTACTCTGTTCTATTCTGTTGTGTTGTGTTCTAGTCTATTCTGTTCTATTCTGTTGTGTTCTGTTCTAGTCTACTCTGTTCTATTCTGTTGTGTTGTGTTCTAGTCTACTCTGTTCTATTCTGTTGTGTTCTGTTCTAGTCTACTCTGTTCTATTCTGTTGTGTTCTGTTCTAGTCTACTCTGTTCTATTCTGTTGTGTTGTGTTCTAGTCTACTCTGTTCTATTCTGTTGTGTTGTGTTCTAGTCTAATCTGTTCTATTCTGTTGTGTTCTGTTCTAGTCTACTCTGTTCTATTCTGTTGTGTTCTAGTCTACTCTGTTCTATTCTGTTGTGTTCTAGTCTACTCTGCTCTATTCTGTTGTGTTCTAGTCTACTCTGTTCTATTCTGTTGTGTTCTGTTCTAGTCTACTCTGTTCTATTCTGTTGTGTTCTGTTCTAGTCTACTCTGTTCTATTCTGTTGTGTTCTGTTCTAGTCTACTCTGTTCTATTCTGTTGTGTTCTGTTCTAGTCTATTCTGTTCTATTCTGTTGTGTTCTGTTCTAGTCTACTCTGTTCTATTCTGTTGTGTTCTGTTCTAGTCTACTCTGTTCTATTCTGTTGTGTTCTGTTCTAGTCTACTCTGTTCTATTCTGTTGTGTTCTAGTCTACTCTGTTCTATTCTGTTGTGTTCTGTTCTAGTCTACTCTGTTCTATTCTGTTCTGTTCTAGTCTACTCTGTTCTATTCTGTTCTGTTCTAGTCTACTCTGTTCTATTCTGTTGTGTTCTAGTCTACTCTGTTCTATTCTGTTGTGTTGTGTTCTGTTCTAGTCTACTCTGTTCTATTCTGTTGTGTTGTGTTCTAGTCTACTCTGTTCTATTCTGATGTGTTCTAGTCTACTCTGTTCTATTCTGTTGTGTTGTGTTCTAGTCTACTCTGTTCTATTCTGTTGTGTTCTGTTCTAGTCTACTCTGTTCTATTCTGTTGTGTTCTGTTCTAGTCTACTCTGCTCTATTCTGTTGTGTTGTGTTCTAGTCTACTCTGTTCTATTCTGTTGTGTTCTGTTCTAGTCTACTCTGTTCTATTCTGTTGTGTTCTGTTCTAGTCTACTCTGCTCTATTCTGTTGTGTTGTGTTCTAGTCTACTCTGTTCTATTCTGTTGTGTTCTGTTCTAGTCTACTCTGTTCTATTCTGTTGTGTTCTAGTCTACTCTGTTCTATTCTGTTGTGTTGTGTTCTAGTCTACTCTGTTCTATTCTGTTGTGTTCTGTTCTAGTCTACTCTGTTCTATTCTGTTGTGTTCTGTTCTAGTCTACTCTGCTCTATTCTGTTGTGTTGTGTTCTAGTCTACTCTGTTCTATTCTGTTGTGTTCTGTTCTAGTCTACTCTGTTCTATTCTGTTGTGTTCTAGTCTACTCTGTTCTATTCTGTTGTGTTCTGTTCTAGTCTACTCTGTTCTATTCTGTTGTGTTCTAGTCTACTCTGTTCTATTCTGTTGTGTTCTAGTCTACTCTGTTCTATTCTGTTGTGTTGTGTTCTATTCTGTTGTGTTCTGTTCTAGTCTACTCTGTTCTATTCTGTTGTGTTCTGTTCTAGTCTATTCTGTTCTATTCTGTTGTGTTCTAGTCTACTCTGTTCTATTCTGTTGTTCTAGTCTACTGTTCTATTCTGTTGTGTTCTACTCTGTTCTATTCTGTTGTGTTGTGTTCTAGTCTACTCTGTTCTATTCTGTTGTGTTGTGTTCTAGTCTACTCTGTTCTATTCTGTTGTGTTCTGTTCTAGTCTACTCTGTTCTATTCTGTTGTGTTGTGTTCTAGTCTACTCTGTTCTATTCTGTTGTGTTCTGTTCTAGTCTACTCTGTTCTATTCTGTTGTGTTGTGTTCTAGTCTACTCTGTTCTATTCTGTTGTGTTCTGTTCTAGTCTACTCTGTTCTATTCTGTTGTGTTGTGTTCTAGTCTACTCTGTTCTATTCTGTTGTGTTCTGTTCTAGTCTACTCTGTTCTATTCTGTTGTGTTCTAGTCTACTCTGTTCTATTCTGTTGTGTTCTGTTCTAGTCTATTCTGTTCTATTCTGTTGTGTTCTAGTCTACTCTGTTCTATTCTGTTGTGTTCTAGTCTATTCTGTTCTATTCTGTTGTGTTCTAGTCTACTCTGTTCTATTCTGTTGTGTTGTGTTCTAGTCTACTCTGTTCTATTCTGTTGTGTTCTGTTCTAGTCTATTCTGTTCTATTCTGTTGTGTTCTAGTCTACTCTGTTCTATTCTGTTGTGTTGTGTTCTAGTCTACTCTGTTCTATTCTGTTGTGTTCTGTTCTAGTCTACTCTGTTCTATTCTGTTGTGTTCTAGTCTACTCTGTTCTATTCTGTTGTGTTGTGTTCTAGTCTACTCTGTTCTATTCTGTTGTGTTCTAGTCTACTCTGTTCTATTCTGTTGTGTTCTAGTCTATTCTGTTCTATTCTGTTGTGTTCTAGTCTACTCTGTTCTATTCTGTTGTGTTGTGTTCTAGTCTACTCTGTTCTATTCTGTTGTGTTCTGTTCTAGTCTATTCTGTTCTATTCTGTTGTGTTCTAGTCTACTCTGTTCTATTCTGTTGTGTTGTGTTCTAGTCTACTCTGTTCTATTCTGTTGTGTTCTGTTCTAGTCTACTCTGTTCTATTCTGTTGTGTTCTAGTCTATTCTGTTCTATTCTGTTGTGTTCTAGTCTACTCTGTTCTATTCTGTTGTGTTCTGTTCTAGTCTATTCTGTTCTATTCTGTTGTGTTCTAGTCTACTCTGTTCTATTCTGTTGTGTTCTGTTCTAGTCTATTCTGTTCTATTCTGTTCTGTTCTAGTCTACTCTGTTCTATTCTGTTGTGTTCTGTTCTAGTCTATTCTGTTCTATTCTGTTCTGTTCTAGTCTACTCTGTTCTATTCTGTTGTGTTCTAGTCTACTCTGTTCTGTTCTGTTCTAGTCTACTCTGTTCTATTCTGTTGTGTTCTAGTCTACTCTGTTCTATTATGTTGTGTTCTGTTCTAGTCTACTCTGTTCTATTCTGTTGTGTTCTAGTCTACTCTGTTCTATTCTGTTGTGTTCTGTTCTAGTCTACTCTGTTCTATTCTGTTGTGTTCTGTTCTAGTCTACTCTGTTTTATTCTGTGTGTTCTGTTCTAGTCTACTCTGTTCTATTCTGTTGTGTTCTGTTCTAGTCTACTCTGTTCTATTCTGTTGTGTTCTGTTCTAGTCTACTCTGTTCTATTCTGTTGTGTTCTAGTCTACTCTGTTCTATTCTGTTGTGTTCTGTTCTAGTCTACTCTGTTCTATTCTGTTCTGTTCTAGTCTACTCTGTTCTATTCTGTTCTAGTCTACTCTGTTCTATTCTGTTGTGTTCTAGTCTACTCTGTTCTATTCTGTTGTGTTGTGTTCTAGTCTACTCTGTTCTATTCTGTTGTGTTCTGTTCTAGTCTACTCTGTTCTATTCTGTTGTGTTCTGTTCTAGTCTACTCTGTTCTATTCTGTTGTGTTGTGTTCTAGTCTATTCTGTTCTATTCTGTTGTGTTGTGTTCTAGTCTACTCTGTTCTATTCTGTTGTGTTCTGTTCTAGTCTACTCTGTTCTATTCTGTTGTGTTCTGTTCTAGTCTACTCTGTTCTATTCTGTTGTGTTCTGTTCTAGTCTATTCTGTTCTATTCTGTTGTGTTCTAGTCTACTCTGTTCTATTCTGTTGTGTTCTAGTCTATTCTGTTCTATTCTGTTGTGTTCTAGTCTACTCTGTTCTATTCTGTTGTGTTGTGTTCTAGTCTACTCTGTTCTATTCTGTTGTGTTCTGTTCTAGTCTATTCTGTTCTATTCTGTTGTGTTCTAGTCTACTCTGTTCTATTCTGTTGTGTTGTGTTCTAGTCTACTCTGTTCTATTCTGTTGTGTTCTGTTCTAGTCTACTCTGTTCTATTCTGTTGTGTTCTAGTCTACTCTGTTCTATTCTGTTGTGTTGTGTTCTAGTCTACTCTGTTCTATTCTGTTGTGTTCTAGTCTACTCTGTTCTATTCTGTTGTGTTCTAGTCTATTCTGTTCTATTCTGTTGTGTTCTAGTCTACTCTGTTCTATTCTGTTGTGTTGTGTTCTAGTCTACTCTGTTCTATTCTGTTGTGTTCTGTTCTAGTCTATTCTGTTCTATTCTGTTGTGTTCTAGTCTACTCTGTTCTATTCTGTTGTGTTGTGTTCTAGTCTACTCTGTTCTATTCTGTTGTGTTCTGTTCTAGTCTACTCTGTTCTATTCTGTTGTGTTCTAGTCTATTCTGTTCTATTCTGTTGTGTTCTAGTCTACTCTGTTCTATTCTGTTGTGTTCTGTTCTAGTCTATTCTGTTCTATTCTGTTGTGTTCTAGTCTACTCTGTTCTATTCTGTTGTGTTCTGTTCTAGTCTATTCTGTTCTATTCTGTTCTGTTCTAGTCTACTCTGTTCTATTCTGTTGTGTTCTGTTCTAGTCTATTCTGTTCTATTCTGTTCTGTTCTAGTCTACTCTGTTCTATTCTGTTGTGTTCTAGTCTACTCTGTTCTGTTCTGTTCTAGTCTACTCTGTTCTATTCTGTTGTGTTCTAGTCTACTCTGTTCTATTCTGTTGTGTTCTGTTCTAGTCTACTCTGTTCTATTCTGTTGTGTTCTAGTCTACTCTGTTCTATTCTGTTGTGTTCTGTTCTAGTCTACTCTGTTCTATTCTGTTGTGTTCTGTTCTAGTCTACTCTGTTTTATTCTGATGTGTTCTGTTCTAGTCTACTCTGTTCTATTCTGTTGTGTTCTGTTCTAGTCTACTCTGTTCTATTCTGTTGTGTTCTGTTCTAGTCTACTCTGTTCTATTCTGTTGTGTTCTAGTCTACTCTGTTCTATTCTGTTGTGTTCTGTTCTAGTCTACTCTGTTCTATTCTGTTCTGTTCTAGTCTACTCTGTTCTATTCTGTTCTGTTCTAGTCTACTCTGTTCTATTCTGTTGTGTTCTAGTCTACTCTGTTCTATTCTGTTGTGTTGTGTTCTAGTCTACTCTGTTCTATTCTGTTGTGTTCTGTTCTAGTCTACTCTGTTCTATTCTGTTGTGTTCTGTTCTAGTCTACTCTGTTCTATTCTGTTGTGTTGTGTTCTAGTCTATTCTGTTCTATTCTGTTGTGTTGTGTTCTAGTCTACTCTGTTCTATTCTGTTGTGTTCTGTTCTAGTCTACTCTGTTCTATTCTGTTGTGTTCTGTTCTAGTCTACTCTGTTCTATTCTGTTGTGTTCTGTTCTAGTCTATTCTGTTCTATTCTGTTGTGTTCTAGTCTACTCTGTTCTATTCTGTTGTGTTCTAGTCTATTCTGTTCTATTCTGTTGTGTTCTAGTCTACTCTGTTCTATTCTGTTGTGTTGTGTTCTAGTCTACTCTGTTCTATTCTGTTGTGTTCTGTTCTAGTCTATTCTGTTCTATTCTGTTGTGTTCTAGTCTACTCTGTTCTATTCTGTTGTGTTGTGTTCTAGTCTACTCTGTTCTATTCTGTTGTGTTCTGTTCTAGTCTACTCTGTTCTATTCTGTTGTGTTCTGTTTCTAGTCTACTCTGTTCTATTCTGTTGTGTTGTGTTCTAGTCTACTCTGTTCTATTCTGTTGTGTTCTAGTCTACTCTGTTCTATTCTGTTGTGTTCTAGTCTATTCTGTTCTATTCTGTTGTGTTCTAGTCTACTCTGTTCTATTCTGTTGTGTTGTGTTCTAGTCTACTCTGTTCTATTCTGTTGTGTTCTGTTCTAGTCTATTCTGTTCTATTCTGTTGTGTTCTAGTCTACTCTGTTCTATTCTGTTGTGTTGTGTTCTAGTCTACTCTGTTCTATTCTGTTGTGTTCTGTTCTAGTCTACTCTGTTCTATTCTGTTGTGTTCTAGTCTATTCTGTTCTATTCTGTTGTGTTCTAGTCTACTCTGTTCTATTCTGTTGTGTTCTGTTCTAGTCTATTCTGTTCTATTCTGTTGTGTTCTAGTCTACTCTGTTCTATTCTGTTGTGTTCTGTTCTAGTCTATTCTGTTCTATTCTGTTCTGTTCTAGTCTACTCTGTTCTATTCTGTTGTGTTCTGTTCTAGTCTATTCTGTTCTATTCTGTTCTGTTCTAGTCTACTCTGTTCTATTCTGTTGTGTTCTAGTCTACTCTGTTCTGTTCTGTTCTAGTCTACTCTGTTCTATTCTGTTGTGTTCTAGTCTACTCTGTTCTATTCTGTTGTGTTCTGTTCTAGTCTACTCTGTTCTATTCTGTTGTGTTCTAGTCTACTCTGTTCTATTCTGTTGTGTTCTGTTCTAGTCTACTCTGTTCTATTCTGTTGTGTTCTGTTCTAGTCTACTCTGTTTTATTCTGATGTGTTCTGTTCTAGTCTACTCTGTTCTATTCTGTTGTGTTCTGTTCTAGTCTACTCTGTTCTATTCTGTTGTGTTCTGTTCTAGTCTACTCTGTTCTATTCTGTTGTGTTCTAGTCTACTCTGTTCTATTCTGTTGTGTTCTGTTCTAGTCTACTCTGTTCTATTCTGTTCTGTTCTAGTCTACTCTGTTCTATTCTGTTCTGTTCTAGTCTACTCTGTTCTATTCTGTTGTGTTCTAGTCTACTCTGTTCTATTCTGTTGTGTTGTGTTCTAGTCTACTCTGTTCTATTCTGTTGTGTTCTGTTCTAGTCTACTCTGTTCTATTCTGTTGTGTTCTGTTCTAGTCTACTCTGTTCTATTCTGTTGTGTTGTGTTCTAGTCTATTCTGTTCTATTCTGTTGTGTTCTAGTCTACTCTGTTCTATTCTGTTGTGTTGTGTTCTAGTCTACTCTGTTCTATTCTGTTGTGTTCTGTTCTAGTCTACTCTGTTCTATTCTGTTGTGTTCTGTTCTAGTCTATTCTGTTCTATTCTGTTGTGTTCTAGTCTACTCTGTTCTATTCTGTTGTGTTCTGTTCTAGTCTATTCTGTTCTATTCTGTTGTGTTCTAGTCTACTCTGTTCTATTCTGTTGTGTTCTGTTCTAGTCTATTCTGTTCTATTCTGTTCTGTTCTAGTCTACTCTGTTCTATTCTGTTGTGTTCTGTTCTAGTCTATTCTGTTCTATTCTGTTCTGTTCTAGTCTACTCTGTTCTATTCTGTTGTGTTCTGTTCTAGTCTATTCTGTTCTATTCTGTTCTGTTCTAGTCTACTCTGTTCTATTCTGTTGTGTTCTAGTCTACTCTGTTCTGTTCTGTTCTAGTCTACTCTGTTCTATTCTGTTGTGTTCTAGTCTACTCTGTTCTATTATGTTGTGTTCTGTTCTAGTCTACTCTGTTCTATTCTGTTGTGTTCTAGTCTACTCTGTTCTATTCTGTTGTGTTCTGTTCTAGTCTACTCTGTTCTATTCTGTTGTGTTCTGTTCTAGTCTACTCTGTTTTATTCTGATGTGTTCTGTTCTAGTCTACTCTGTTCTATTCTGTTGTGTTCTGTTCTAGTCTACTCTGTTCTATTCTGTTGTGTTCTGTTCTAGTCTACTCTGTTCTATTCTGTTGTGTTCTAGTCTACTCTGTTCTATTCTGTTGTGTTCTAGTCTATTCTGTTCTATTCTGTTGTGTTCTGTTCTAGTCTATTCTGTTCTATTCTGTTGTGTTCTGTTCTAGTCTACTCTGTTCTATTCTGTTGTGTTCTGTTCTAGTCTATTCTGTTCTATTCTGTTGTGTTCTGTTCTAGTCTACTCTGTTCTATTCTGTTGTGTTCTGTTCTAGTCTATTCTGTTCTATTCTGTTGTGTTCTGTTCTAGTCTACTCTGTTCTATTCTGTTGTGTTCTAGTCTACTCTGTTCTATTCTGTTGTGTTCTAGTCTACTCTGTTCTATTCTGTTCTGTTCTAGTCTATTCTGTTCTATTCTGTTGTGTTCTGTTCTAGTCTACTCTGTTCTATTCTGTTGTGTTCTGTTCTAGTCTACTCTGTTCTATTCTGTTGTGTTCTAGTCTACTCTGTTCTATTCTGTTGTGTTCTAGTCTACTCTGTTCTATTCTGTTGTGTTCTAGTCTACTCTGTTCTATTCTGTTCTGTTCTAGTCTATTCTGTTCTATTCTGTTGTGTTCTGTTCTAGTCTACTCTGTTCTATTCTGTTGTGTTCTGTTCTAGTCTACTCTGTTCTATTCTGTTGTGTTCTAGTCTACTCTGTTCTATTCTGTTCTGTTCTAGTCTATTCTGTTCTATTCTGTTGTGTTCTGTTCTAGTCTACTCTGTTCTATTCTGTTGTGTTCTGTTCTAGTCTACTCTGTTCTATTCTGTTGTGTTCTAGTCTACTCTGTTCTATTCTGTTGTGTTCTGTTCTAGTCTACTCTGTTCTATTCTGTTGTGTTCTGTTCTAGTCTACTCTGTTCTATTCTGTTGTGTTCTGTTCTAGTCTACTCTGTTCTATTCTGTTGTGTTCTAGTCTACTCTGTTCTATTCTGTTGTGTTCTGTTCTAGTCTACTCTGTTCTATTCTGTTGTGTTCTGTTCTAGTCTACTCTGTTCTATTCTGTTGTGTTCTAGTCTACTCTGTTCTATTCTGTTGTGTTCTAGTCTACTCTGTTCTATTCTGTTGTGTTCTAGTCTACTCTGTTCTATTCTGTTTCTTATCTAGTCTATTCTGTTCTATTCTGTTGTGTTCTGTTCTAGTCTACTCTGTTCTATTCTGTTGTGTTCTGTTCTAGTCTACTCTGTTCTATTCTGTTGTGTTCTAGTCTACTCTGTTCTATTCTGTTGTGTTCTGTTCTAGTCTACTCTGTTCTATTCTGTTGTGTTGTGTTCTAGTCTACTCTGCTCTATTCTGTTGTGTTCTGTTCTAGTCTACTCTGTTCTATTCCGTTGTGTTCTGTTCTAGTCTACTCTGTTCTATTCTGTTGTGTTCTAGTCTACTCTGTTCTATTCTGTTGTGTTCTGTTCTAGTCTACTCTGTTCTATTCTGTTGTGTTCTGTTCTAGTCTACTCTGTTCTATTCTGTTGTGTTCTAGTCTACTCTGTTCTATTCTGTTGTGTTCTAGTCTACTCTGTTCTATTCTGTTGTGTTCTAGTCTACTCTGTTCTATTCTGTTCTGTTCTAGTCTATTCTGTTCTATTCTGTTGTGTTCTGTTCTAGTCTACTCTGTTCTATTCTGTTGTGTTCTGTTCTAGTCTACTCTGTTCTATTCTGTTGTGTTCTAGTCTACTCTGTTCTATTCTGTTGTGTTCTGTTCTAGTCTACTCTGTTCTATTCTGTTGTGTTGTGTTCTAGTCTACTCTGCTCTATTCTGTTGTGTTCTGTTCTAGTCTACTCTGTTCTATTCTGTTGTGTTCTGTTCTAGTCTACTCTGTTCTATTCTGTTGTGTTCTGTTCTAGTCTACTCTGTTCTATTCTGTTGTGTTCTAGTCTACTCTGTTCTATTCTGTTGTGTTCTGTTCTAGTCTACTCTGTTCTATTCTGTTGTGTTCTAGTCTACTCTGTTCTATTCTGTTGTGTTCTGTTCTAGTCTATTCTGTTCTATTCTGTTGTGTTGTGTTCTAGTCTACTCTGTTCTATTCTGTTGTGTTCTGTTCTAGTCTACTCTGTTCTATTCTGTTGTGTTCTAGTCTACTCTGTTCTATTCTGTTGTGTTGTGTTCTAGTCTACTCTGTTCTATTCTGTTGTGTTCTAGTCTACTCTGTTCTATTCTGTTGTGTTCTGTTCTAGTCTACTCTGTTCTATTCTGATGTGTTCTGTTCTAGTCTACTCTGTTCTATTCTGTTGTGTTGTGTTCTAGTCTACTCTGTTCTATTCTGTTGTGTTCTAGTCTACTCTGTTCTATTCTGTTGTGTTGTGTTCTAGTCTACTCTGTTCTATTCTGTTGTGTTCTAGTCTACTCTGTTCTATTCTGTTGTGTTCTAGTCTACTCTGTTCTATTCTGTTGTGTTCTGTTCTAGTCTACTCTGTTCTATTCTGTTGTGTTGTGTTCTAGTCTACTCCGTTCTATTCTGTTGTGTTCTGTTCTAGTCTATTCTGTTCTATTCTGTTGTGTTGTGTTCTAGTCTACTCTGTTCTATTCTGTTGTGTTGTGTTCTAGTCTACTCTGTTCTATTCTGTTGTGTTGTGTTCTAGTCTACTCTGCTCTATTCTGTTGTGTTCTGTTCTAGTCTACTCTGTTCTATTCTGTTGTGTTCTGTTCTAGTCTACTCTGTTCTATTCTGTTGTGTTCTGTTCTAGTCTACTCTGTTCTATTCTGTTGTGTTCTAGTCTACTCTGTTCTATTCTGTTGTGTTCTGTTCTAGTCTACTCTGTTCTATTCTGTTGTGTTCTAGTCTACTCTGTTCTATTCTGTTGTGTTCTGTTCTAGTCTATTCTGTTCTATTCTGTTGTGTTGTGTTCTAGTCTACTCTGTTCTATTCTGTTGTGTTCTGTTCTAGTCTACTCTGTTCTATTCTGTTGTGTTCTAGTCTACTCTGTTCTATTCTGTTGTGTTGTGTTCTAGTCTACTCTGTTCTATTCTGTTGTGTTCTAGTCTACTCTGTTCTATTCTGTTGTGTTCTGTTCTAGTCTACTCTGTTCTATTCTGATGTGTTCTAGTCTACTCTGTTCTATTCTGTTGTGTTCTGTTCTAGTCTACTCTGTTCTATTCTGTTGTGTTCTGTTCTAGTCTACTCTGTTCTATTCTGTTGTGTTCTGTTCTAGTCTACTCTGTTCTATTCTGTTGTGTTCTGTTCTAGTCTACTCTGTTCTATTCTGATGTGTTCTAGTCTACTCTGTTCTATTCTGTTGTGTTGTGTTCTAGTCTACTCTGTTCTATTCTGTTGTGTTCTGTTCTAGTCTATTCTGTTCTATTCTGTTGTGTTGTGTTCTAGTCTACTCTGTTCTATTCTGTTGTGTTGTGTTCTAGTCTACTCTGTTCTATTCTGTTGTGTTCTAGTCTACTCTGTTCTATTCTGTTGTGTTGTGTTCTAGTCTACTCTGTTCTATTCTGTTGTGTTCTGTTCTAGTCTACTCTGTTCTATTCTGTTGTGTTCTGTTCTAGTCTACTCTGTTCTATTCTGTTGTGTTCTGTTCTAGTCTACTCTGTTCTATTCTGTTGTGTTCTGTTCTAGTCTACTCTGTTCTATTCTGTTGTGTTCTGTTCTAGTCTACTCTGTTCTATTCTGTTGTGTTCTGTTCTAGTCTACTCTGTTCTATTCTGTTGTGTTCTAGTCTACTCTGTTCTATTCTGTTGTGTTGTGTTCTAGTCTACTCTGTTCTATTCTGTTGTGTTCTGTTCTAGTCTACTCTGTTCTATTCTGTTGTGTTCTGTTCTAGTCTACTCTGTTCTATTCTGTTGTGTTCTGTTCTAGTCTACTCTGTTCTATTCTGTTGTGTTCTGTTCTAGTCTACTCTGTTCTATTCTGTTGTGTTCTGTTCTAGTCTACTCTGTTCTGTTGTGTTCTAGTCTACTCTGTTCTATTCTGTTGTGTTCTAGTCTACTCTGTTCTATTCTGTTGTGTTCTGTTCTAGTCTATTCTGTTCTATTCTGTTGTGTTGTGTTCTAGTCTACTCTGTTCTATTCTGTTGTGTTCTGTTCTAGTCTATTCTGTTCTATTCTGTTGTGTTCTGTTCTAGTCTACTCTGTTCTATTCTGTTGTGTTCTGTTCTAGTCTATTCTGTTCTATTCTGTTGTGTTCTGTTCTAGTCTACTCTGTTCTATTCTGTTGTGTTCTGTTCTAGTCTACTCTGTTCTATTCTGATGTGTTCTAGTCTACTCTGTTCTATTCTGTTGTGTTGTGTTCTAGTCTACTCTGTTCTATTCTGTTGTGTTCTGTTCTAGTCTATTCTGTTCTATTCTGTTGTGTTGTGTTCTAGTCTACTCTGTTCTATTCTGTTGTGTTCTGTTCTAGTCTACTCTGTTCTATTCTGTTGTGTTGTGTTCTAGTCTACTCTGTTCTATTCTGTTGTGTTGTGTTCTAGTCTACTCTGTTCTATTCTGTTTTGTTCTGTTCTAGTCTACTCTGTTCTATTCTGTTGTGTTCTGTTCTAGTCTACTCTGTTCTATTCTGTTGTGTTCTGTTCTAGTCTACTCTGTTCTATTCTGTTGTGTTCTGTTCTAGTCTACTCTGTTCTATTCTGTTGTGTTGTGTTCTAGTCTACTCTGTTCTATTCTGTTGTGTTCTGTTCTAGTCTACTCTGTTCTATTCTGTTGTGTTCTGTTCTAGTCTACTCTGTTCTATTCTGTTGTGTTCTGTTCTAGTCTACTCTGTTCTATTCTGTTGTGTTCTGTTCTAGTCTACTCTGTTCTATTCTGTTGTGTTCTAGTCTACTCTGTTCTATTCTGTTGTGTTCTAGTCTACTCTGTTCTATTCTGTTGTGTTCTAGTCTACTCTGTTCTATTCTGTTGTGTTCTAGTCTACTCTGTTCTATTCTGTTGTGTTCTAGTCTACTCTGTTCTATTCTGTTGTGTTCTAGTCTACTCTGTTCTATTCTGTTGTGTTGTGTTCTAGTCTACTCTGTTCTATTCTGTTGTGTTCTGTTC
Organism: Oncorhynchus gorbuscha; assembly: GCF_021184085.1. Taxonomy (NCBI): domain Eukaryota; kingdom Metazoa; phylum Chordata; class Actinopteri; order Salmoniformes; family Salmonidae; genus Oncorhynchus; species Oncorhynchus gorbuscha. The sequence continues at coordinate 76,179,822 of NC_060176.1, forward strand.
TAGTCTACTCTGTTCTATTCTGTTGTGTTCTGTTCTAGTCTACTCTGTTCTATTCTGTTGTGTTCTGTTCTAGTCTACTCTGTTCTATTCTGTTGTGTTCTGTTCTAGTCTACTCTGTTCTATTCTGTTGTGTTGTGTTCTAGTCTACTCTGTTCTATTCTGTTGTGTTCTGTTCTAGTCTACTCTGTTCTATTCTGTTGTGTTCTGTTCTAGTCTACTCTGTTCTATTCTGTTGTGTTCTGTTCTAGTCTACTCTGTTCTATTCTGTTGTGTTCTGTTCTAGTCTACTCTGTTCTATTCTGTTGTGTTCTAGTCTACTCTGTTCTATTCTGTTGTGTTCTAGTCTACTCTGTTCTATTCTGTTGTGTTCTAGTCTACTCTGTTCTATTCTGTTGTGTTCTAGTCTACTCTGTTCTATTCTGTTCTGTTCTGTTCTAGTCTACTCTGCTCTATTCTGTTGTGTTCTGTTCTAGTCTACTCTGTTCTATTCTGTTGTGTTCTGTTCTAGTCTACTCTGTTCTATTCTGTTGTGTTCTGTTCTAGTCTACTCTGTTCTATTCTGTTGTGTTCTGTTCTAGTCTATTCTGTTCTATTCTGTTGTGTTCTGTTCTAGTCTACTCTGTTCTATTCTGTTGTGTTGTGTTGTAGTCTACTCTGTTCTATTCTGTTGTGTTCTGTTCTAGTCTACTCTGTTCTATTCTGTTGTGTTCTGTTCTAGTCTACTCTGTTCTATTCTGTTGTGTTGTGTTCTAGTCTACTCTGTTCTATTCTGTTGTGTTCTAGTCTACTCTGTTCTATTCTGTTGTGTTCTAGTCTACTCTGTTCTATTCTGTTGTGTTCTAGTCTACTCTGTTCTATTCTGTTGTGTTCTAGTCTACTCTGTTCTATTCTGTTGTGTTCTAGTCTACTCTGTTCTATTCTGTTGTGTTCTAGTCTACTCTGTTCTATTCTGTTGTGTTCTAGTCTACTCTGTTCTATTCTGTTGTGTTCTAGTCTACTCTGTTCTATTCTGTTGTGTTCTAGTCTACTCTGTTCTATTCTGTTCTGTTCTGTTCTAGTCTACTCTGCTCTATTCTGTTGTGTTCTGTTCTAGTCTACTCTGTTCTATTCTGTTGTGTTCTGTTCTAGTCTACTCTGTTCTATTCTGTTGTGTTCTGTTCTAGTCTACTCTGTTCTATTCTGTTGTGTTCTGTTCTAGTCTATTCTGTTCTATTCTGTTGTGTTCTGTTCTAGTCTACTCTGTTCTATTCTGTTGTGTTGTGTTGTAGTCTACTCTGTTCTATTCTGTTGTGTTCTGTTCTAGTCTACTCTGTTCTATTCTGTTGTGTTCTAGTCTACTCTGTTCTATTCTGTTGTGTTCTAGTCTACTCTGTTCTATTCTGTTGTGTTCTAGTCTACTCTGTTCTATTCTGTTGTGTTCTAGTCTACTCTGTTCTATTCTGTTGTGTTCTAGTCTACTCTGTTCTATTCTGTTGTGTTCTAGTCTACTCTGTTCTATTCTGTTCTGTTCTGTTCTAGTCTACTCTGCTCTATTCTGTTGTGTTCTGTTCTAGTCTACTCTGTTCTATTCTGTTGTGTTCTGTTCTAGTCTACTCTGTTCTATTCTGTTGTGTTCTGTTCTAGTCTACTCTGTTCTATTCTGTTGTGTTCTAGTCTATTCTGTTCTATTCTGTTGTGTTCTGTTCTAGTCTACTCTGTTCTATTCTGTTGTGTTCTGTTCTAGTCTACTCTGTTCTATTCTGATGTGTTCTAGTCTACTCTGTTCTATTCTGTTGTGTTCTGTTCTAGTCTACTCTGTTCTATTCTGATGTGTTCTAGTCTACTCTGTTCTATTCTGTTGTGTTCTAGTCTACTCTGTTCTATTCTGTTGTGTTCTAGTCTACTCTGTTCTATTCTGTTGTGTTCTAGTCTACTCTGTTCTATTCTGTTGTGTTCTAGTCTACTCTGTTCTATTCTGTTCTGTTCTAGTCTACTCTGTTCTATTCTGTTGTGTTCTAGTCTACTCTGTTCTATTCTGTTGTGTTCTGTTCTAGTCTACTCTGTTCTATTCTGTTGTGTTCTGTTCTAGTCTACTCTGTTCTATTCTGTTGTGTTCTAGTCTACTCTGTTCTATTCTGTTGTGTTCTGTTCTAGTCTACTCTGTTCTATTCTGTTGTGTTCTAGTCTACTCTGTTCTATTCTGTTGTGTTCTAGTCTACTCTGTTCTATTCTGTTGTGTTCTAGTCTACTCTGTTCTATTCTGTTGTGTTCTGTTCTAGTCTACTCTGTTCTATTCTGTTGTGTTCTAGTCTACTCTGTTCTATTCTGTTGTGTTCTAGTCTACTCTGTTCTATTCTGTTGTGTTCTAGTCTACTCTGTTCTATTCTGTTGTGTTCTAGTCTACTCTGTTCTATTCTGTTGTGTTCTAGTCTACTCTGTTCTATTCTGTTGTGTTCTAGTCTACTCTGTTCTATTCTGTTGTGTTCTGTTCTAGTCTACTCTGTTCTATTCTGTTCTGTTGTGTTCTAGTCTACTCTGTTCTATTCTGTTGTGTTCTGTTCTAGTCTACTCTGTTCTATTCTGTTGTGTTCTGTTCTAGTCTACTCTGTTCTATTCTGTTCTGTTGTGTTCTAGTCTACTCTGTTCTATTCTGTTGTGTTCTAGTCTACTCTGTTCTATTCTGTTGTGTTCTAGTCTACTCTGTTCTATTCTGTTGTGTTCTAGTCTACTCTGTTCTATTCTGTTGTGTTCTGTTCTAGTCTACTCTGTTCTATTCTGTTGTGTTCTAGTCTACTCTGTTCTATTCTGTTGTGTTCTAGTCTACTCTGTTCTATTCTGTTGTGTTCTAGTCTACTCTGTTCTATTCTGTTGTGTTCTAGTCTACTCTGTTCTATTCTGTTGTGTTCTAGTCTACTCTGTTCTATTCTGTTGTGTTCTAGTCTACTCTGTTCTATTCTGTTGTGTTCTAGTCTACTCTGTTCTATTCTGTTGTGTTCTAGTCTACTCTGTTCTATTCTGTTGTGTTCTGTTCTAGTCTACTCTGTTCTATTCTGTTCTGTTGTGTTCTAGTCTACTCTGTTCTATTCTGTTGTGTTCTGTTCTAGTCTACTCTGTTCTATTCTGTTGTGTTCTGTTCTAGTCTACTCTGTTCTATTCTGTTCTGTTCTAGTCTACTCTGTTCTATTCTGTTGTGTTCTGTTCTAGTCTACTCTGTTCTATTCTGTTGTGTTCTGTTCTAGTCTACTCTGTTCTATTCTGTTGTGTTCTAGTCTATTCTGTTCTATTCTGTTGTGTTCTAGTCTACTCTGTTCTATTCTGTTGTGTTCTAGTCTACTCTGTTCTATTCTGTTGTGTTCTAGTCTACTCTGTTCTATTCTGTTGTGTTCTAGTCTACTCTGTTCTATTCTGTTGTGTTCTGTTCTAGTCTACTCTGTTCTATTCTGTTGTGTTCTAGTCTACTCTGTTCTATTCTGTTGTGTTCTAGTCTACTCTGTTCTATTCTGTTGTGTTCTAGTCTACTCTGTTCTATTCTGTTGTGTTCTAGTCTACTCTGTTCTATTCTGTTGTGTTCTAGTCTACTCTGTTCTATTCTGTTGTGTTCTGTTCTAGTCTACTCTGTTCTATTCTGTTCTGTTGTGTTCTAGTCTACTCTGTTCTATTCTGTTGTGTTCTGTTCTAGTCTACTCTGTTCTATTCTGTTGTGTTCTGTTCTAGTCTACTCTGTTCTATTCTGTTCTGTTCTAGTCTACTCTGTTCTATTCTGTTGTGTTCTGTTCTAGTCTACTCTGTTCTATTCTGTTGTGTTCTGTTCTAGTCTACTCTGTTCTATTCTGTTGTGTTCTAGTCTATTCTGTTCTATTCTGTTGTGTTCTAGTCTACTCTGTTCTATTCTGTTGTGTTCTAGTCTACTCTGTTCTATTCTGTTGTGTTCTAGTCTACTCTGTTCTATTCTGTTGTGTTCTAGTCTACTCTGTTCTATTCTGTTGTGTTCTAGTCTACTCTGTTCTATTCTGTTGTGTTCTAGTCTACTCTGTTCTATTCTGTTGTGTTCTAGTCTACTCTGTTCTATTCTGTTGTGTTCTGTTCTAGTCTACTCTGTTCTATTCTGTTCTGTGTTTCTAGTCTACTCTGTTCTATTCTGTTGTGTTCTGTTCTAGTCTACTCTGTTCTATTCTGTTGTGTTCTGTTCTAGTCTACTCTGTTCTATTCTGTTCTGTTCTAGTCTACTCTGTTCTATTCTGTTGTGTTCTGTTCTAGTCTACTCTGTTCTATTCTGTTGTGTTCTGTTCTAGTCTACTCTGTTCTATTCTGTTGTGTTCTAGTCTATTCTGTTCTATTCTGTTGTGTTCTAGTCTACTCTGTTCTATTCTGTTGTGTTCTAGTCTACTCTGTTCTATTCTGTTGTGTTCTAGTCTACTCTGTTCTATTCTGTTGTGTTCTAGTCTACTCTGTTCTATTCTGTTGTGTTCTAGTCTACTCTGTTCTATTCTGTTGTGTTCTAGTCTACTCTGTTCTATTCTGTTCTGTTCTAGTCTACTCTGTTCTATTCTGTTGTGTTCTGTTCTAGTCTACTCTGTTCTATTCTGTTGTGTTCTGTTCTAGTCTACTCTGTTCTATTCTGTTGTGTTCTGTTCTAGTCTACTCTGTTCTATTCTGTTGTGTTCTAGTCTATTCTGTTCTATTCTGTTGTGTTCTGTTCTAGTCTACTCTGTTCTATTCTGTTGTGTTCTGTTCTAGTCTACTCTGTTCTATTCTGTTGTGTTCTAGTCTACTCTGTTCTATTCTGTTGTGTTCTAGTCTACTCTGTTCTATTCTGTTGTGTTCTAGTCTACTCTGTTCTATTCTGTTCTGTTCTGTTCTAGTCTACTCTGCTCTATTCTGTTGTGTTCTGTTCTAGTCTACTCTGTTCTATTCTGTTGTGTTCTGTTCTAGTCTACTCTGTTCTATTCTGTTGTGTTCTGTTCTAGTCTACTCTGTTCTATTCTGTTGTGTTCTAGTCTATTCTGTTCTATTCTGTTGTGTTCTGTTCTAGTCTACTCTGTTCTATTCTGTTGTGTTCTAGTCTACTCTGTTCTATTCTGTTGTGTTCTGTTCTAGTCTACTCTGTTCTATTCTGTTGTGTTCTGTTCTAGTCTACTCTGTTCTATTCTGTTGTGTTCTAGTCTACTCTGTTCTATTCTGTTGTGTTCTGTTCTAGTCTACTCTGTTCTATTCTGTTGTGTTCTGTTCTAGTCTACTCTGTTCTATTCTGATGTGTTCTAGTCTACTCTGTTCTATTCTGTTGTGTTCTGTTCTAGTCTACTCTGTTCTATTCTGTTGTGTTCTAGTCTACTCTGTTCTATTCTGTTGTGTTCTAGTCTACTCTGTTCTATTCTGTTGTGTTCTAGTCTACTCTGTTCTATTCTGTTGTGTTCTAGTCTACTCTGTTCTATTCTGTTGTGTTCTAGTCTACTCTGTTCTATTCTGTTCTGTTCTAGTCTACTCTGTTCTATTCTGTTGTGTTCTAGTCTACTCTGTTCTATTCTGTTGTGTTCTGTTCTAGTCTACTCTGTTCTATTCTGTTGTGTTCTGTTCTAGTCTACTCTGTTCTATTCTGTTGTGTTCTAGTCTACTCTGTTCTATTCTGTTGTGTTCTGTTCTAGTCTACTCTGTTCTATTCTGTTGTGTTCTAGTCTACTCTGTTCTATTCTGTTGTGTTCTAGTCTACTCTGTTCTATTCTGTTGTGTTCTAGTCTACTCTGTTCTATTCTGTTCTGTTTTAGTCTACTCTGTTCTATTCTGTTGTGTTCTAGTCTACTCTGTTCTATTCTGTTGTGTTCTAGTCTACTCTGTTCTATTCTGTTGTGTTCTGTTCTAGTCTACTCTGTTCTATTCTGTTGTGTTCTAGTCTACTCTGTTCTATTCTGTTGTGTTCTAGTCTACTCTGTTCTATTCTGTTGTGTTCTAGTCTACTCTGTTCTATTCTGTTGTGTTCTAGTCTACTCTGTTCTATTCTGTTGTGTTCTAGTCTACTCTGTTCTATTCTGTTGTGTTCTGTTCTAGTCTACTCTGTTCTATTCTGTTCTGTTGTGTTCTAGTCTACTCTGTTCTATTCTGTTGTGTTCTGTTCTAGTCTACTCTGTTCTATTCTGTTGTGTTCTAGTCTACTCTGTTCTATTCTGTTGTGTTCTAGTCTACTCTGTTCTATTCTGTTGTGTTCTGTTCTAGTCTACTCTGTTCTATTCTGTTCTGTTGTGTTCTAGTCTACTCTGTTCTATTCTGTTGTGTTCTGTTCTAGTCTACTCTGTTCTATTCTGTTGTGTTCTAGTCTATTCTGTTGTGTTCTGTTCTAGTCTACTCTGTTCTATTCTGTTGTGTTCTAGTCTACTCTGTTCTATTCTGTTGTGTTCTGTTCTAGTCTACTCTGTTCTATTCTGTTCTGTTGTGTTCTAGTCTACTCTGTTCTATTCTGTTGTGTTCTGTTCTAGTCTACTCTGTTCTATTCTGTTGTGTTCTGTTCTAGTCTACTCTGTTCTATTCTGTTCTGTTGTGTTCTAGTCTACTCTGTTCTATTCTGTTGTGTTCTGTTCTAGTCTACTCTGTTCTATTCTGTTGTGTTCTGTTCTAGTCTACTCTGTTCTATTCTGTTGTGTTCTGTTCTAGTCTACTCTGTTCTATTCTGTTGTGTTCTGTTCTAGTCTACTCTGTTCTATTCTGTTGTGTTCTGTTCTAGTCTACTCTGTTCTATTCTGTTGTGTTCTAGTCTACTCTGTTCTATTCTGTTGTGTTCTAGTCTACTCTGTTCTATTCTGTTGTGTTCTGTTCTAGTCTACTCTGTTCTATTCTGTTGTGTTCTAGTCTACTCTGTTCTATTCTGTTGTGTTCTAGTCTACTCTGTTCTATTCTGTTGTGTTCTAGTCTACTCTGTTCTATTCTGTTGTGTTCTAGTCTACTCTGTTCTATTCTGTTCTGTTCTAGTCTACTCTGTTCTATTCTGTTGTGTTCTAGTCTACTCTGTTCTATTCTGTTGTGTTCTAGTCTACTCTGTTCTATTCTGTTGTGTTCTAGTCTACTCTGTTCTATTCTGTTGTGTTCTAGTCTACTCTGTTCTATTCTGTTGTGTTCTAGTCTACTCTGTTCTATTCTGTTGTGTTCTAGTCTACTCTGTTCTATTCTGTTGTGTTCTGTTCTAGTCTACTCTGTTCTATTCTGTTGTGTTCTAGTCTACTCTGTTCTATTCTGTTGTGTTCTAGTCTACTCTGTTCTATTCTGTTGTGTTCTAGTCTACTCTGTTCTATTATGTTGTGTTCTAGTCTACTCTGTTCTATTCTGTTGTGTTCTAGTCTACTCTGTTCTATTCTGTTGTGTTCTAGTCTACTCTGTTCTATTCTGTTGTGTTCTGTTCTAGTCTACTCTGTTCTATTCTGTTCTGTTGTGTTCTAGTCAACTCTGTTCTATTCTGTTGTGTTCTAGTCTACTCTGTTCTATTCTGTTGTGTTCTAGTCTACTCTGTTCTATTCTGTTGTGTTCTAGTCTACTCTGTTCTATTCTGTTGTGTTCTAGTCTACTCTGTTCTATTCTGTTGTGTTCTAGTCTACTCTGTTCTATTCTGTTGTGTTCTGTTCTAGTCTACTCTGTTCTATTCTGTTGTGTTCTAGTCTACTCTGTTCTATTCTGTTGTGTTCTAGTCTACTCTGTTCTATTCTGTTGTGTTCTAGTCTACTCTGTTCTATTCTGTTGTGTTCTAGTCTACTCTGTTCTATTCTGTTGTGTTCTAGTCTACTCTGTTCTATTCTGTTGTGTTCTAGTCTACTCTGTTCTATTCTGTTGTGTTCTAGTCTACTCTGTTCTATTCTGTTGTGTTCTAGTCTACTCTGTTCTATTATGTTGTGTTCTAGTCTACTCTGTTCTATTCTGTTGTGTTCTAGTCTACTCTGTTCTATTCTGTTCTGTTCTAGTCTACTCTGTTCTATTCTGTTGTGTTCTAGTCTACTCTGTTCTATTCTGTTGTGTTCTAGTCTACTCTGTTCTATTCTGTTGTGTTCTAGTCTACTCTGTTCTATTCTGTTGTGTTCTAGTCTACTCTGTTCTATTCTGTTGTGTTCTAGTCTACTCTGTTCTATTCTGTTGTGTTCTAGTCTACTCTGTTCTATTCTGTTGTGTTCTAGTCTACTCTGTTCTATTCTGTTGTGTTCTAGTCTACTCTGTTCTATTCTGTTGTGTTCTAGTCTACTCTGTTCTATTCTGTTGTGTTCTAGTCTACTCTGTTCTATTATGTTGTGTTCTAGTCTACTCTGTTCTATTCTGTTGTGTTCTAGTCTACTCTGTTCTATTCTGTTCTGTTCTAGTCTACTCTGTTCTATTCTGTTGTGTTCTAGTCTACTCTGTTCTATTCTGTTGTGTTCTAGTCTACTCTGTTCTATTCTGTTGTGTTCTAGTCTACTCTGTTCTATTCTGTTGTGTTCTAGTCTACTCTGTTCTATTCTGTTGTGTTCTAGTCTACTCTGTTCTATTCTGTTGTGTTCTAGTCTACTCTGTTCTATTATGTTGTGTTCTAGTCTACTCTGTTCTATTCTGTTGTGTTCTAGTCTACTCTGTTCTATTCTGTTGTGTTCTAGTCTACTCTGTTCTATTCTGTTGTGTTCTGTTCTAGTCTACTCTGTTCTATTCTGTTCTGTTGTGTTCTAGTCAACTCTGTTCTATTATGTTGTGTTCTAGTCTACTCTGTTCTATTCTGTTGTGTTCTAGTCTACTCTGTTCTATTCTGTTGTGTTCTAGTCTACTCTGTTCTATTCTGTTGTGTTCTGTTCTAGTCTACTCTGTTCTATTCTGTTCTGTTGTGTTCTAGTCAACTCTGTTCTATTCTGTTGTGTTCTAGTCTACTCTGTTCTATTATGTTGTGTTCTAGTCTACTCTGTTCTATTCTGTTGTGTTCTAGTCTACTCTGTTCTATTCTGTTGTGTTCTAGTCAACTCTGTTCTATTCTGTTGTGTTCTGTTCTAGTCTACTCTGTTCTATTCTGTTGTGTTCTGTTCTAGTCTACTCTGTTCTATTCTGTTGTGTTCTGTTCTAGTCTACTCTGTTCTATTCTGTTGTGTTCTAGTCTACTCTGTTCTATTCTGTTGTGTTCTAGTCTACTCTGTTCTATTCTGTTCTGTTCTAGTCTACTCTGTTCTATTCTGTTCTGTTCTAGTCTATTCTGTTCTATTCTATTCTGTTCTGTTCTAGTCTACTCTGTTCTATTCTGTTGTGTTCTGTTCTAGTCTACTCTGTTCTATTCTGTTGTGTTCTAGTCTACTCTGTTCTATTCTGTTGTGTTCTAGTCTACTCTGTTCTATTCTGTTCTGTTCTAGTCTACTCTGTTCTATTCTGTTCTATTCTGTTCTATTCTGTTCTATTCTGTTCTATTCTGTTCTATTCTGTTCTGTTCTAGTCTACTCTGTTCTATTCTGTTGTGTTCTGTTCTAGTCTACTCTGTTCTATTCTGTTGTGTTCTGTTCTAGTCTACTCTGTTCTATTCTGTTGTGTTCTGTTCTAGTCTACTCTGTTCTATTCTGTTCTGTTCTAGTCTACTCTGTTCTATTCTGTTGTGTTCTGTTCTAGTCTACTCTGTTCTATTCTGTTGTGTTCTGTTCTAGTCTACTCTGTTCTATTCTGTTGTGTTCTAGTCTACTCTGTTCTATTCTGTTCTGTTCTAGTCTACTCTGTTCTATTCTGTTGTGTTCTGTTCTAGTCTACTCTGTTCTATTCTGTTGTGTTCTGTTCTAGTCTACTCTGTTCTATTCTGATGTGTTCTGTTCTAGTCTACTTTGTTGTGTTCTATAGTATGTTATAATATATTCTGTTCTAGTCTATTCTGTTCTATTCTGATGTGTTGTGTTCTAGTCTACTCTATTCTGTTGTGTTGTGTTCTAGTCTACTCTGTTCTGTTCTGTTCTGTTCTAGTCTACTCTGTTCTATTCTGTTGTGTTCTAGTCTACTCTGTTCTATTCTGTTGTGTTGTGTTCTAGTCTACTCTGTTCTATTCTGTTGTGTTCTAGTCTACTCTGTTCTATTCTGTTGTGTTGTGTTCTAGTCTACTCTGTTCTATTCTGTTGTGTTCTAGTCTACTCTGTTCTATTCTGTTGTGTTCTGTTCTAGTCTACTCTGTTCTATTCTGATGTGTTCTGTTCTAGTCTACTTTGTTGTGTTCTATAGTATGTTATAATATATTCTGTTTTTATACTATACTACTCCATTTAACTCTTTACTGTACTATATTGCATTGTTCTGTATTGTATTGTTCTGTATTGTATTGTTCTGTATTTTACCTTCAGAGCCAGATCAACTGTGTTGATATTGTATCCCAGTGAACCCTGTATCTCTCACTCTCCCCTACAGTTGACGGATTGTGGACAGAGTGGAGTAAGTGGTCTACTTGTGGTACAGAGTGCACTCACTGGCGCAGGAGAGAATGCAATGCCCCTGCACCCAAAAATGGAGGCAAGGACTGCGAGGGTATGGTCCTACAGTCCCAGAACTGTACTGACGGACTCTGTATGCAGAGTGAGTAAACATCCCCCCACTGCTCTTCCTCCTGCTCCTCCTCTTCTTCACTGGCTCTGTTATATTCTCACCTCCTTCCTCCTGCTCTCATACACACGCAACATCAGCAATACACTTTTTATTTCCCCTTTCTTTAACCAGGTAGGCTGGTTGAGAACAAGCTCTCATTTACAACTGCGACCTGGCCAAGATAAAGCAAAGCAATGCGACACAAACAACAGCACAGAGTTACACATGGAATAAACAAACATTCAGTCAATAACACAATAGAAAAAAAAAACGTTTATGTACAGTGTGGGCAAATGAGGTAGGATAAGGACAGACAGATATGTGTACTTACAAAACAAAGTATGCCTGCGAGTATCTTCATCAAACACGTGAACCTAAAATGTTTTATCCTTTAAATGTGTCTATTGATGGTGGTATTCAGATCTGTAGAATGTTAATAGGGAGAGAAAACAATGCACATTATTATACATTTTTGACCACAAGATGCACTATGGGCCTGATTCAGACTTAGGAAATGTATGCCTTTCCTCTGTACTTCTCAGTAGTTGGTATTCAGACCTTATGCAGGCGCCAGCGTTTCATTAGTAAATTGGGAGGTGCCGGAACAAAAAGTGATGTTGAGACGTGGTTGACCCAGGGGGGCTCTGAGGTACCGAAACGCATAAAACAAAAATCACCTTTATAATAAAGCGTTACATGCGTTTACCAATACTTTTGCATACTGGTATAGAGCAGCAGAGTAGAGGTTTGCATACTGGTATAGAGCAGCAGAGTAGAGGTTTGCATACTGGTATAGAGCAGCAGAGTAGAGGTTTGCATACTGGTATAGAGCAGCAGAGTAGAGGTTTGCATACTGGTATAGAGCAGCAGAGTAGAGGTTTGCATACTGGTATAGAGCAGCAGAGTAGAGGTTTGCATACTGGTATAGAGCAGCAGAGTAGAGGTTTGCATACTGGTATAGAGCAGCAGAGTAGAGGTTTGCATACTGGTATAGAGCAGCAGAGTAGAGGTTTGCATACTGGTATAGAGCAGCAGAGTAGAGGTTTGCATACTGGTATAGAGCAGCAGAGTAGAGGTTTGCATACTGGTATAGAGCAGCAGAGTAGAGGTTTGCATACTGGTATAGAGCAGCAGAGTAGAGGTTTGCATACTGGTATAGAGCAGCAGAGTAGAGGTTTGCATACTGGTATAGAGCAGCAGAGTAGAGGTTTGCATACTGGTATAGAGCAGCAGAGTAGAGGTTTGCATACTGGTATAGAGCAGCAGAGTAGAGATTTGCATACTGGTATAGAGCAGCAGAGTAGAGATTTGCATACTGGTATAGAGCAGCAGAGTAGAGGTTTGCATACTGGTATAGAGCAGCAGAGTAGAGGTTTGCATACTGGTATAGAGCAGCAGAGTAGAGGTTTGCATACTGGTATAGAGCAGCAGAGTAGAGGTTTGCATACTGGTATAGAGCAGCAGAGTAGAGGTTTGCATACTGGTATAGAGCAGCAGAGTAGAGGTTTGCATACTGGTATAGAGCAGCAGAGTAGAGGTTTGCATACTGGTATAGAGCAGCAGAGTAGAGGTTTGCATACTGGTATAGAGCAGCAGAGTAGAGGTTTGCATACTGGTATAGAGCAGCAGAGTAGAGGTTTGCATACTGGTATAGAGCAGCAGAGTAGAGGTTTGCATACTGGTATAGAGCAGCAGAGTAGAGGTTTGCATACTGGTATAGAGCAGCAGAGTAGAGGTTTGCATACTGGTATAGAGCAGCAGAGTAGAGGTTTGCATACTGGTATAGAGCAGCAGAGTAGAGGTTTGCATACTGGTATAGAGCAGCAGAGTAGAGGTTTGCATACTGGTATAGAGCAGCAGAGTAGAGGTTTGCATACTGGTATAGAGCAGCAGAGTAGAGGTTTGCATACTGGTATAGAGCAGCAGAGTAGAGGTTTGCATACTGGTATAGAGCAGCAGAGTAGAGGTTTGCATACTGGTATAGAGCAGCAGAGTAGAGGCACTTGCAGAAGTTGCAAAGGATTATTTTGTTTGTTTGTTTTGCTTACTAATTTCATGCAATACTACATCGATTTAGATTATTGGAGAATAGTAGAATATTTTTAATACCTCACAAATGATTGAAATGACAGGCTTCTTGATACTGACAAACTGAGAATCTGAGATCAATAAAAACGACCTTGTCTTGAATCCATCAATTGCCTAAACCTTGTTGTACGGAGACACACACATTGTACAATATGAAGAGGAAACTATAGTCCTAAAAAAGCTTTCCAGTTTCACTGACTCACCCAATGATGCACAGCTCACTCACCAGCCATGGCTAATGCGCTCTTGCCAAAAGCTTATCTCTCTTGTTTTTCTTTGTAAAACAATGATGTTTGCTGAATAGGTCTATAACTTGGAGGCCTACAGACAGATTTGATTCTTCTCTTTTCAGCAGGAACCATTTGCTTTTCAATCTGTGTTTTCCCGCGATTGTGTTTGAAATATTCCGAAAGGCCTGTTTTAGCTGCATGCTATTCACTGACAGATTTGTCACGCTTGCCCAACTGTAAGCATTCCTTGTGATTGGGCTACGCACAATCCACAGCTAGGCTATTTTTAAAAAGAAGCTATTGATCCTCTATGACTAAATATAGGCTCACTCCAGGTGTAGTATTCAGAATGATTTAATTTATTTCTGAACAGACAGAAGTAATTCTATAACTTTGGCAAATGTATATAAATTTATCAGGGGTGTGGCACCTCCTGGACACTTCCCACGGCTATGATTCTATAAGGAAATAAATGATGAAGTGCAACACTGTAGAGATGAGAGTTGAAGGCTCATCTCTATCAGCGCAGAGAGAGGGAGAGAGATCCTAGAAAGTGAATCAAATTTTACAGTAGTTCTGTGAGAGATACAGGCATGCTTCTTTCTCTCACCACAGCAATGGCCACACGTTGGTCTATATAGGCTACAATGTTGCACAAACCATATACCCGGGCCGGCCCCACGTGAATCAATTATTAGAATATCAGGCATGTTTTCACATTAGGTTTTCTTTAGGGTGCAGGAGAATTAAAGAGGAGTCAAAGTTCTCTGATTGCAATGTAAAAAATGATAATAAAAGCGAACAGTGAACATTATTTTTCATGCTGGATCCTGGCAAATGGGTGTACAGTACTGCTGGATCCTGGCAAATGGGTGTCCGGAATGAAACGGTCCAAAACTGAGAGTTGCTGGATCCTGTTCCGGCAGGATCCGTCCCAAATGATGTACTGGCAGGCAGGTAATGTGCTCTACAGGGGTGGCTACCTTGAGCACACAGAATAATGTACTTCAACAGCTGAAAACCCTCCGACTTGCTGGCTAACAGATTTTCTTGTGGATTTGTCATTCAATAGGGTTTTCAGTAAAGGTATCTTATTAAGCTCTCCGTTTAAATACGGTGCACCTTTTAATTAGAATTGTGTTGACAGTCTCAGGAGAATACATTGAGAGATAGTGTTCAGAATATAGGGATCCATGAAAGAAAGTTATCTAAATATATGCATATTCGTCTCCGTTTCAGCAGCAACTGGTAAATACTCTGATCTTGTAGTTTATTTAGGAAAATTTTTGGGGTTAGGAAACTATGTATGAATCATAAAAAAACAGGAGAGCCTTTGCACACTAAATATATTGATGAATTTCAATCCATGAAATATTGGAAGGTGGAAAAAGTTCTAGAAATCTCCCCTAATCCTCATTCATCATGGAACTGTATAACATGTGGCAGGCTCCAGGTTTAAACTGCTACATGTGGTCTGAGTTCCATAATGATTCAAATAGACTGCATGTTAGCCTAGCCACACAACGTTAGCCTAGCCACAACGTTAGCCTAGCCCCAACGTTAGCCTAGCCACAACGTTAGCCTAGCCACAACGTTAGCCTAGCCACAACGTTAGCCTAGCCACAACGTTAGCCTATTATGATCCAGTAATGCTAGCGATCCTCAGGAACAACTACACTGACATGACAGAGGAAAGAAAGGTCAACAGAATGGAATGATGCAAAATGTAGGCCACAAATGGAAAGTAAACTAACAACACTAAAGTCATAACACAATGGTGGTAGCACTGATCACTGACAACGACGAGACAGCCTGTAGGGAGGAGCTCAGACAGCCTCTAGGGAGGAGCTCAGAGACAGCCTGTAGGGAGGAGCTCAGAGACAGCCTGTAGGGAGGAGCTCAGAGACAGCCTGTAGGGAGGAGCTCAGAGACAGCCTGTAGGGAGGAGCTCAGAGACAGCCTGTAGGGAGGAGCTCAGACAGCCTGTAGGGAGGAGCTCAGAGACAGCCTGTAGGGAGGAGCTCAGACAGCCTGTAGGGAGGAGCTCAGAGACAGCCTGTAGGGAGGAGCTCAGAGACAGCCTGAAGGGAGGAGCTCAGACAGCCTGTAGGGAGGAGCTCAGACAGCCTGTAGGGAGGAGCTCAGAGACAGCCTGTAGGGAGGAGCTCAGACAGCCTGTAGGGAGGAGCTCAGAGACAGCCTGTAGGGAGGAGCTCAGACAGCCTGTAGGGAGGAGCTCAGAGACAGCCTGTAGGGAGGAGCTCAGAGACAGCCTGAAGGGAGGAGCTCAGACAGCCTGTAGGGAGGAGCTCAGACAGCCTGTAGGGAGGAGCTCAGAGACAGCCTGTAGGGAGGAGCTCAGACAGCCTGTAGGGAGGAGCTCAGAGACAGCCTGTAGGGAGGAGCTCAGACAGCCTGTAGGGAGGAGCTCAGAGACAGCCTGTAGGGAGGAGCTCAGACAGCCTGTAGGGAGGAGCTCAGACAGCCTGTAGGGAGGAGCTCAGACAGCCTGTAGGGAGGAGCTCAGACAGCCTCTAGGGAGGAGCTCAGAGACAGCCTCTAGGGAGGAGCTCAGAGACAGCCTGTAGGGAGGAGCTCAGAGACAGCCTGTAAGGAGGAGCTCAGAGACAGCCTGTAGGGAGGAGCTCAGAGACAGCCTGTAGGGAGGAGCTCAGACAGCCTGTAGGGAGGAGCTCAGAGACAGCCTGTAGGGAGGAGCTCAGAGACAGCCTGTAGGGAGGAGCTCAGAGACAGCCTGTAGGGAGGAGCTCAGAGACAGCCTGTAGGGAGGAGCTCAGAGACAGCCTGTAGGGAGGAGCTCAGACAGCCTGTAGGGAGGAGCTCAGAGACAGCCTGTAGGGAGGAGCTCAGAGACAGCCTGTAGGGAGGAGCTCAGAGACAGCCTGTAGGGAGGAGCTCAGACAGCCTGTAGGGAGGAGCTCAGAGACAGCCTGAAGGGAGGAGCTCAGACAGCCTGTAGGGAGGAGCTCAGACAGCCTGTAGGGAGGAGCTCAGAGACAGCCTGTAGGGAGGAGCTCAGAGACAGCCTGTAGGGAGGAGCTCAGAGACAGCCTGTAGGGAGGAGCTCAGAGACAGCCTGTAGGGAGGAGCTCAGACAGCCTGTAGGGAGGAGCTCAGAGACAGCCTGTAGGGAGGAGCTCAGAGACAGCCTGTAGGGAGGAGCTCAGAGACAGCCTGTAGGGAGGAGCTCAGACAGCCTGTAGGGAGGAGCTCAGACAGCCTGTAGGGAGGAGCTCAGAGACAGCCTGTAGGGAGGAGCTCAGACAGCCTCTAGGGAGGAGCTCAGAGACAGCCTCTAGGGAGGAGCTCAGAGACAGCCTGTAGGGAGGAGCTCAGAGACAGCCTGTAAGGAGGAGCTCAGAGACAGCCTGTAGGGGAGGAGCTCAGAGACAGCCTGTAGGGAGGAGCTCAGACAGCCTGTAGGGAGGAGCTCAGAGACAGCCTGTAGGGAGGAGCTCAGAGACAGCCTGTAGGGAGGAGCTCAGAGACAGCCTGTAGGGAGGAGCTCAGAGACAGCCTGTAGGGAGGAGCTCAGAGACAGCCTGTAGGGAGGAGCTCAGACAGCCTGTAGGGAGGAGCTCAGAGACAGCCTGTAGGGAGGAGCTCAGAGACAGCCTGTAGGGAGGAGCTCAGAGACAGCCTGTAGGGAGGAGCTCAGACAGCCTGTAGGGAGGAGCTCAGAGACAGCCTGTAGGGAGGAGCTCAGACAGCCTGTAGGGAGGAGCTCAGAGACAGCCTGTAGGGAGGAGCTCAGACAGCCTGTAGGGAGGAGCTCAGACAGCCTGTAGGGAGGAGCTCAGACAGCCTGTAGGGAGGAGCTCAGAGACAGCCTGTAGGGAGGAGCTCAGACAGCCTCTAGGGAGGAGCTCAGAGACAGCCTCTAGGGAGGAGCTCAGAGACAGCCTGTAGGGAGGAGCTCAGACAGCCTGTAGGGAGGAGCTCAGAGACAGCCTGTAGGGAGGAGCTCAGAGACAGCCTGTAGGGAGGAGCTCAGAGACAGCCTGTAGGGAGGAGCTCAGAGACAGCCTGTAGGGAGGAGCTCAGAGACAGCCTGTAGGGAGGAGCTCAGACAGCCTGTAGGGAGGAGCTCAGAGACAGCCTGTAGGGAGGAGCTCAGAGACAGCCTGTAGGGAGGAGCTCAGAGACAGCCTGTAGGGAGGAGCTCAGAGACAGCCTGTAGGTAGGAGCTCCGAGACAGCCTGTAGGTAAGAGCTCCGAGACAGCCTGTAGGGAGGAGCTCAGAGACAGCCTGTAGGTAGGAGCTCCGAGACAGCCTGTAGGTAGGAGCTCCGAGACAGCCTGTAGGTAGGAGCTCAGAGACAGCCTGTAGGGAGGAGCTCAGAGACAGCCTGTAGGGAGGAGCTCAGAGACAGCCTGTAGGGAGGAGCTCAGAGACAGCCTGTAGGGAGGAGCTCAGAGACAGCCTGTAGGGAGGAGCTCAGAGACAGCCTGTAGGGAGGAGCTCAGAGACAGCCTGTAGGGAGGAGCTCAGAGACAGCCTGTAGGGAGGAGCTCAGAGACAGCCTGTAGGGAGGAGCTCAGAGACAGCCTGTAGGGAGGAGCTCAGAGACAGCCTGTAGGAAGGAGCTCAGACAGCCTGTAGGGAGGAGCTCAGAGACAGCCTGTAGGGAGGAGCTCAGAGACAGCCTGTAGGGAGGAGCTCAGAGACAGCCTGTAGGGAGGAGCTCAGAGACAGCCTGAAGGGAGGAGCTCAGAGACAGCCTGTAGGGAGGAGCTCAGAGACAGCCTGTAGGGAGGAGCTCAGAGACAGCCTGTAGGGAGGAGCTCAGAGACCTGGCAGTGTGGTACCAGGACAACGACCTCTCCCTAAACGTGATCAAGACAAAGGAGATGATCGTGGACTACAGGAAAAAGAGAGCCGAGCACGCCCCCATTTTCATCGACCGGTCTGTGGTGGAGCAGGTCAAGAGCTTCAAGTTCCTTGGTGTCCACATCACCAACAAACTATCATAGTCCAAACACACCAAGACATTCGTAAAGAGGACATGACAACCCCTGTTCCCTTCAGGAGACTGAAATGATTTGGCATGGGTCCTCAGAAGTTTGGCCGGCGTAGGACATCACAAAGAGGAGTCAAAGTCAATGTAAAAATTAGGCCAACATTATAAATAAGAATTTGTTCTTAACTGACTTGTTTAGTTAAATAAAAGTTTAAAAAAATATATATATTTAAATAGTGCCTGTAAACACACAGTCCAGTTTAAAGTCAAAGATGGCAGGCCTGTGTGGCAAAGGGCTTATTTGCATATAGCTCTGATTGGCTACTGCAATTTTATTTACTGCAGTGTCTATGAATTGTCGAAATGCACATCCTCATTCCCACTCTATATTGCTATAACATTTTCACCAATGCCTTACTCTGTCATTCCCAAACATTCTATGAAATTATGAAAAGGACAATATCTAAGTGCTCGCTTGTATAACAAAAAAGACAACTGTAACAATCTATTTGAGAGACAACAAGTGTTCATTGTGCAAATGTATTTATGTTTTCAATAAACATTTGGAGACAAAAAATATATAGTTTACATGTTGTCAACAGTCTAAGCTAACCCTGTCTGTTTCGTCCCACCAACCCATGTTCTTCCTGGGGGTGTATGTGAACAGATTGTAATCATATTTAATAATGTTGCTAAAATGCTGCCAGTTCCACTTTAAGTTCAAGGTCAAAATACGCATAGCGAGAAGTGCATTAAAAGGGAATTACGTTCCATTTATGCTACCTTTTGTCAGAATTACCCCCATATGAACAGTTTGCCTATACGGTGGCCATATTAGGCCTCAGATTGAGGCTGTCCTAATATGGACATCGTATTGCACTGTAGAAGCTTCACATCAAACTTAAACAATGAAGGTCAATACCTGAGTTATAGACCATGTTTTCAGGAAGTTTATAGAAAAGATAGTGACAAATGATGACGATCATGTGCTAGCGTAACTACGTATGAGCTAGCGCAACTACGTATGAGCTAGCGTAACTACGTATGAGCTAGCGTAACTACGTATGAGCTAGTGTAACTACGTATGAGCTTGCATAATTAACAAGAGCTGACGTAATTACAATCCCTCTGGAATTCTTGATATTTTTGACCCCAATAGAAACAGCAGAACTCTTAAACCCCCGTGGAAAATTGGGCCTCAGTCTTAATAACATAAAAAGAAGTGTGACTCTTTTCCAAGAGAAGCCAATTATGTGTTGACATGTGGGAAAAGCATCTTGTTTATTGTGTGTTTGTCTGTAGTTACTGACCAGGCATTGGACTCAAAGTTTCAACTTAAGCGAAAACACTGGATAGAAATGTGTTACCGCAGACTGCTTGTAATAATGCTGTTAAATCTCACTAAAGGAATACAACACTAGTCCACGGTTCATAGATGGGTTGGTGGGACGAAACAGACAGGGTTAGCTTAGACTGTTGACAACATGTAAACTATATATTTTTTGTCTCCAAATGTTTATTGAAAACATAAATACATTTGCACAATGAACACTTGTTGTCTCTCAAATAGATTGTTACAGTTGTTTGTTGGCTAGCTAGTGAATATAAGCCATATTCGCATAGACATGACATTAGTCAAAACACCAATGATTCCCCACAAGGCAGATTCTTGTCATTGTTGCTAGCTATCTGACTGTTCAGAAGCATAACAACACATGACTTTGGGACACATCGATGCGCAGGCATTAATTTTTGTGAAGTTGTCAGATAAACCGTTCATACAACCCCCCCTCCCTCCAAAATTATACATGTCAGCAGTCAAGTTTTCAACATGGAGCACTTTTAGTGCAGAGAAAAAGCTGATATGTGTTTTGCAATATATGACGTACTCCCTTTGAACAAGGCTATGCCGTAGATATTATTTTGGAGAAATACACTACATTACCAAAAGTATGTTGGACACCTGCTCGTCGGACATCTCATTCCAAAATCATAAGAATTAGTATGACGTTGGCCTTTGCTGCAATAACAGCCTCCACTCTTCTGGGGAGGCTTTCCACTAGATGTTGGAACATTGCTGCGGGGACTTGGTTCCATTCAGCATTAGTGCGGGCGATTAGGCCTGGTTCACAGTCGGCGTTCTAATTCATCATAAAGGTGTTCAATGTGGTTGAGGTCAGGGCTCTGTGCAGGCCAGTCAAGTTCTTCTACACCGAGCTCGACAAACCATTTATGTATGGACCATGCTTTGTGCAAGGAGCCATTGTCATGCTGGAACAGGAAAGGGCCTTCCCCATTCTGTTGTTCACAAATTTGGGAGCACAGAATCGTCTAGAATGTCATTGTATGCTGTAGCGTTACTGGATATAAGGTGCCTAGCTTGAATCATGAAAAACAACCCAAGACGATTATTTCTCCTCCACCAAACTTTACAGTTTGCACTATGCATTGGGGAAGGTACCATTCTCCTGGCATCTGCCAAACCCATATTCGTCTGTCGGACTGCCAGATGGTGAAGCATGATTCATAACTCCAAAGAATGTGTTTCCACTGTCCAATGGCGACAAGCATTTCACCACTCCAGCTGACACTTGGCATTGTGCATGGCGATCTTAGGCTTGTGTGAGGCTGCTCGGCCATGGAAACCCATTTCACAATGTTCCCGACGACCAGTTCTTGTGCTGACATGGCTTCCAGAGGCAGTTTGGAACTTGGTAGTGAGTGTTGTAAGCAAGGAGAGATGATTTTTACGTGTTTCAGCACTCAGCATTCCCATTCTTTGAGCTTGTGTGGCCTACCACTTTTCCCCTCACAATAACAGCTCTTCCTGTTGACTGGTGCAGCTCTTTGACGAACTGACTTGTTGGAACGGTAACATCCTATGACGGTGCCATGTTGACAGTCACTGAGCTCTTCAGTAAGGCCATTCTACCGCCAATGTGTGTCTATGGAGATTGCATGACTGTGTACTCGATTTTATACACCTGTCAGCAGTGGGTGAGACTGAAATAGCAGAATCCACTCATTTGAAGGGGTGTCTAAATAAGTCTGTGTATATATAGAGTATGATTCTAAGATTCTCATTACACAGTACAGTATTTATAAGTATATTTGTATCTGCTAAATCCTCCTCTACCTGTTTAAAAAAAATATATATTTGTCTGTTATGTAACCAGTCCAATTGAGATGTAATATTTTTTTTAAGGGAGTCCTGGTCAAGAGGAAGCAGAGACAGTATAGAATAAGATACAATGAAACATGGGACAAATGCAACTTTACAACAACACAACTTTACAACAACTTTACAACAACTTTACAACAACACAACAATGCAACTTTACAACAATGCAACTTTACAACAACACAACTTTACAACAACACAACTTACAACAACACAACTTTACAACAACACAACAACACAACAACACAACTTCACAACAACACAACTTTACAACAACTTTACAACAACACAACAATGCAACTTTACAACAATGCAACTTTACAACAACACAACTTTACAACAACACAACTTACAACAACACAACTTCACAACAACACAACTTTACAACAACACAACTTTACAACAACACAACTACACATACATAGAACATCCTCATGGTGTTAGAGGACACCAACTCATTGACTGCTGACGCAACTGCACACTCTTCAGTATTAAACAAACTCTCTGAATCTCACACATTTTAGAAAAGCAGCGTGAAATTCCACATTTGCTAGACAGAAAACCTCTAATGGATTTGATACATTTAAAAGGAAATCAAATAAATACATGCATGTTGTTAGAAAAGCTTTAGGAAAGCCTAGCGCTGTACCTATATCATGAGAGTTAGCCTTAGGAAAGCCTAGCGCTGTACCTATATCATGAGAGTTAGCCTTAGGAAAGCCTAGCGCTGTACCTATATCATGAGAGTTAGCCTTAGGAAAGCCTAGCGCTGTACCTATATCATGAGAGTTAGCTTTAGGAAAGCCTAGCGCTGTACCTATATCATGAGCGTTAGCCTTAAGAAAGCCTAGCGCTGTACCTATATCATGAGAGTTAGCCTTAGGAAAGCCTAGCGCTGTACCTATATCATGAGAGTTAGCCTTAGGAAAGCCTAGCGCTGTACCTATATCATGAGAGTTAGCCTTAGGAAAGCCTAGCGCTGTACCTATATCATGAGAGTTAGCCTTAGGAAAGCCTAGCGCTGTACCTATATCATGAGAGTTAGCCTTAGGAAAGCCTAGCGCTGTACCTATATCATGAGAGTTAGCCTTAGGAAAGCCTAGCTGTACCTATATCATGAGAGTTAGCCTTAGGAAAGCCTAGCGCTGTACCTATATCATGAGAGTTAGCCTTAGGAAAGCCTAGCGCTGTACCTATATCATGAGAGTTAGCCTTAGGAAAGCCTAGCGCTGTACCTATATCATGAGAGTTAGCCTTAGGAAAGCCTAGCGCTGTACCTATATCATGAGAGTTAGCCTTAAGAAAGCCTAGCGCTGTACCTATATCATGAGAGTTAGCCTTAGGAAAGCCTAGCGCTGTACCTATATCATGAGAGTTAGCCTTAGGAAAGCCTAGCGCTGTACCTATATCATGAGCGTTAGCCTTAGGAAAGCCTAGCGCTGTACCTATATCATGAACGTTAGCCTTAGGAAAGCCTAGCGCTGTACCTATATCATGAGAGTTAGCCTTAGGAAAGCCTAGCGCTGTACCTATATCATGAGAGTTAGCCTTAGGAAAGCCTAGCGCTGTACCTATATCATGAGAGTTAGCCTTAGGAAAGCCTAGCGCTGTACCTATATCATGAGAGTTAGCCTTAGGAAAGCCTAGCGCTGTACCTATATCATGAGAGTTAGCCTTAGGAAAGCCTAGCGCTGTACCTATATCATGAGAGTTAGCCTTAAGAAAGCCTAGCGCTGTACCTATATCATGAGAGTTAGCCTTAGGAAAGCCTAGCGCTGTACCTATATCATGAGAGTTAGCCTTAGGAAAGCCTAGCGCTGTACCTATATCATGAGCGTTAGCCTTAGGAAAGCCTAGCGCTGTACCTATATCATGAGAGTTAGCCTTAGGAAAGCCTAGCGCTGTACCTATATCATGAGAGTTAGCCTTAGGAAAGCCTAGCGCTGTACCTATATCATGAGCGTTAGCCTTAAGAAAGCCTAGCGCTGTACCTATATCATGAGCGTTAGTCTTAGGAAAGCCTAGCGCTGTACCTATATCATGAGCGTTAGTCTTAGGAAAGCCTAGCGCTGTACCTATATCATGAGCGTTAGCCTTAGGAAAGCCTAGCGCTGTACCTATATCATGAGCGTTAGCCTTAGGAAAGCCTAGCGCTGTACCTATATCATGAGCATTAGTCTTAGGAAAGCCTAGCGCTGTACCTATATCATGAGTGTTAGCCTTAGGAAAGCCTAGCGCTGTACCTATATCTTGAGCGTTAGCCTTAAGAAAGCCTAGCGCTGTACCTATATCATGAGCGTTAGCCTTAGGAAAGCCTAGCGCTGTACCTATATCTTGAGCGTTAGCCTTAAGAAAGCCTAGCGCTGTACCTATATCATGAACGTTAGCCTTAGGAAAGCCTAGCGCTGTACCTATATCTTGAGCGTTAGCCTTAGGAAAGCCTAGCGCTGTACCTATATCATGAGAGTTAGCCTTAGGAAAGCCTAGCGCTGTACCTATATCATGAGCGTTAGCCTTAGGAAAGCCTAGCGCTGTACCTATATCTTGAGCGTTAGCCTTAAGAAAGCCTAGCGCTGTACCTATATCATGAACGTTAGCCTTAGGAAAGCCTAGCGCTGTACCTATATCTTGAGCGTTAGCCTTAAGAAAGCCTAGCGCTGTACCTATATCATGAGCGTTAGCCTTAGGAAAGCCTAGCGCTGTACCTATATCATGAACGTTAGCCTTAGCATGCATTTACATGATCACTGTGATTGATGGTCATAGGATCTGTCTGTTCATATTTCTTGGCTGCGCAGCGCTGCTGCCCATAGTTTAAATGCTCTCATTGGGCTTGTGAGATCCAGCCGCTGCATTAAGTCCCAGCTAGATGGATGGGGAGTATACTCTGAATATAAAACCCATAACAGTATAGATTCAGCCTCGTTTCCCCAGATTGATTTTTGTGCTTTTAGAGGCTTGAGCCCTGTCTATGTCTGCACTAATAACAGTTTCCTCCAATATTTAGGAGAAATCCATGAGGCTTAAAAGCCTGCAATGCTTCTAATATGATCCTGAAAGCAATACGTATGTAGACCTCATCATCCTACTCTAATGGGTCCAAACACTTTGCATCTAGATTGGTACTTTAATATATTTGTGTTGGAGAAGAAAAAAAAACTGTTTCTGTTGGATTCTATTAGATTGCATCCAGGCTTTGAATAGTTTGTGTATAGGCTGCCTCTAGTATGCCCCTCTCTGTTTCTTCCCAAAACGTAATTGTCTCTTAACTATTCTTATTTTTATTATTATATTATTATATTATTATTTCTCAAGTCCATTTCCATGAAATTAGACATAACTTAGACATAACTTTACGCTGGGAGGAGTTCATAAAAATGTGATTTTTTTTGTGAGGAGTGGGGGGGGGGGCTTGAAAATGTTGAAAACTAGTGGAGTTGAGTAGTGCTTGATGTCTCTGATAGTGCTGTATAATGGTCTTTTCTCTGGCTACTGCACCTATGGACACTTTCATGCTTTCTTCCTATTTCCCATCTAAAGTTTTCCCATTATAAAACCTGAGTAGTTGAAATCCACTTGACCTCCGTCTGCCTCACCTCAAGTATTTTCCTCTCTCGTCCATTTCTCTGTGTTTGATTTAAGGAGCTTTTGTTGCTTTGCTCTCAGACAGATGCCATTTTCATCGACCGAGTGTACTAGACAACAAGCACTGTATTAGCATAGAAAACATACCTTTACTCTGTGCCTATTTCACTTGTGTTTCCTACGAGTCAAGGTTGGAGTTTATTTCCGATGATTCAGATTGAATGAAACACATTTTAAAGACAACTGTACATGTATCAACGCTGCATCCTGGCATTGCTTGGTAGTGGTATGGTACAGTAGTACCACACAAAGTAGAAACACAGTTAAACCTGTCTTCCGACTTTCAACACAGCGAAATGCAAAAAGGTTAAGTGAAATGCAAGTGAGTTCGTTTAGTGTTCATTAGAACGTGCGTTGAAGATGGCGTTTCCATAGCAACGATTAAAACATTCCCAAACCAGAAACCGTGGATTGATGGCAGCATTCGCGTGAAACTGAAAGTGCGAACCACTGCTTTTAATCAGGGCAAGGTGACTGGAAACATGACCGAATACAAACAGTGTAACTATTCCCTCCGCAAGGCAATCAAACAAGCTAAGCGTCAGTATAGAGACAAAGTAGAATCTCAATTCAACGGCTCAGACACAAGAGGTATGTGGCAGGGTCTACAGTCAATCACGGATTACAAAAAGAAAACCAGCACCGTCACGGACCAGGATGTCTTGCTCCCAGGCAGACTAAATAACTTTTTTGCCCGCTTTGAGGACAACTAAAACATGCGGACTCTCCTTCACTGCAGCCGACGTGAGGAAAACATTTAAACGTGTCAACCCTCGCAAGGCTGCAGGCCCAGACGGCATCCACAGCGGCGCCCTCAGAGCATGCGCAGACCAGCTGGCCGGTGTGTTTACGGACATATTCAATCAATCCCTATACCAGTCTGCTGTTCCTACATGCTTCAAGAGGGCCACCATTGTTCCTGTTCCCAAGAAAGCTAAGGTAACTGAGCTAAACGACTACCGCCCCGTAGCACTCACTTCCGTCATCATGAAGTGCTTTGAGAGACTAGTCAAGGACCATATCACCTCCACCCTACCTGACACCCTAGACCCACTCCAATTTGCTTACCGCCCAAATAGGTCCACAGACGATGCAATCTCAACCACACTGCACACTGCCCTAACCCATCTGGACAAGAGGAATACCTATGTGAGAATGCTGTTCATCGACTACAGCTCGGCATTCAACACCATAGTACCCTCCAAGCTCGTCATCAAGCTCGAGACCCTGGATCTCGACACCGCCCTGTGCAACTGGGTACTGGACTTCCTGACGGGCCGCCCCCAGGTGGTGAGGGTAGGCAACAACATCTCCACCCCGCTGATCCTCAACACTGGGGCCCCACAAGGGTGCGTTCTGAGCCCTCTCCTGTACTCCCTGTTCACCCACGCCTCCAACTCAATCATCAAGTTTGAGGACGACACAACAGTGGTAGGCTTGATTACCAACAACGACGAGACGGCCTACAGGGAGGAGGTGAGGGCCCTCGGAGTGTGGTGTCAGGAAAATAACCTCACACTCAGCGTCAACAAAACTAGAGATGATTGTGGACTTCAGGAAACAGCAGAGGGAACACCCCCCTATCCACATCGATGGAACAGTAGTGGAGAGGTTAGTAAGTTTTAAGTTCCTCGGCGTACACATCACAGACAAACTGAATTGGTCCACCCACACAGACAGCATCGTGAAGAAGGCGCAGCAGCGCCTCTTCAACCTCAGGAGGCTGAAGAAATTCGGCTTGTCACCAAAAGCACTCACAAACTTCTACAGATGCACAATCAAGAGCATCCTGGCGGGCTGTATCACCGCCTGGTACGGCAACTGCTCCGCCCACAACCGTAAGGCTCTCCAGAGGATAGTGAGGTCTGCACAACATATCACCGGGGGCAAACTACCTGCCCTCCAGGACACCTACACCACCCGATGTTACAGGAAGGCCATAAAGATCATCAAGGACAGCAACCACCCGAGCCACTGCCTGTTCACCCCGCTATCATCCAGAAGGCGAGGCCAGTACAGGTGCATCAAAGCTGGGACCGAGATACTGAAAAACAGCTTCTATCTCAAGGCCATCTGACTCAACTCCAGCCACTTTAATAATGGGAATTAATGGGAAATTATGTAAAATATATCACTAGCCACTTTAAACAATGCTACCTAATATAATGTTTACATACCCTACATTATTCATCTCATATGTATACGTAGATACTGTACTCTATATCATCTACTGCATCCTTATGGAATACATGTATCACTAGCCACTTTAACTATGCCACTTTGTTTACTTACTCATCTCATATGTATATACTGCACTCAATACCATCTACTGTATCTTGCCTATGCCGCTCTGTACCATCACTCATTCATATATCTTTATGTACATATTCTTTATCCCCTTACACTTGTGTCTATAAGGTAGTAGTTTTGGAATTGTTAGCTAGATTACTTGTTGGTTATTACTGCATTGTCGGAACTAGAAGCACAAGCATCTCGCTACACTCGCACTAACATCTGCTAACCATGTGTATGTGACAAATGAAATTTGATTTGATTTGTGGGTTAGGGTTTTACTCGTGGTTTAGGGTTAGTTTTACCAGTGGGTTAGGGTTAGTTTTACTAGTGGGTTAGGGTTAGTTTTATCAGTGGGTTAGGGTTAATTTTACTAGTGGGTTAGGGTTAGCTTTACTAGTGGCTTAGGGTTAGTCTTACTAGTGGGTTAGGGGAAGTTTTACCAGTGGGTTTGGGTTAGTCTTATCAGTGGGTTAGGGTTAGTTTTAGTAGTGGGTTAGGGTCAGTTTTGCCATTGAGTTAGGGTTAGTTTTACCAGTTTATTAGGGTTAGTTTTACTAGTGGTTTAAGGTCAGTTTTTCCAGTGGGTTAGGGTTAGTTTTACTAGTGGGTTAGGGTTAGTTTTACTAGTGGTTTAAGGTTAGTTTTACTCGTGGGTTAGGGTTAGTTTTACCAGTGGGTTTGGGTTAGTTTTACTAGTGGTTTAGGGTTAGTTTTACCAGTGGGTTAGGGTTCGTTTTACTAATGGGTTAGGGTTAGTTTTACTAGTGAGTTAGGGTTAGTCTTACCAGTGGGTTAGGGTTAGTTTTACCAGTGGGTTTGGGTTAGTCTTACCAGTGGGTTAGGGTTAGTTTTACCAGTGGATTGGGGTTAGTTTTACTAGTGGGTTAGAGTTAGTTCTACCAGTGGGTTAGGTTTAGTTTCGTGGGTTAGGTTTAGTCTTACCAGTGGGTTAGGGTTAGTTTTACTGGTGGGTTAGGGTTAGTCTTACCAGTGGGTTAGGGTTAGTTTTGTGGGTTAGGGTTCATTGTACCAGTGGGTTAGGGCTAGTTTTACTCGTGGGTTAGGGTTAGTTTTACCAGTGGGTTAGGGTTAGTTTTACTAGTGGGTTAGGTTTAGTTTAGTGGGTTAGGGTTAGTTTTACCAGTGGGTTAGGGTTAGTTTTACTAGTCGGTTAGGTTTAGTTTAGTGGGTTAGGGTTAGGGTTCATTTTACTAGTGGGTTAGGGTTTTAGTTTTATTTTACTAGTCAGTTTAGGATTGGGGTTAATTTTAGGGTTAGTTTTATCAGTGGATTAGGGTTAATTTTACTAGTCGTTAGGTTTAGTTTAGTTAGGGTTAGGGTTTAGTGGGTTAGGGTTAGGGTTAGTTTTACCAGTGGGTTAGGGTTCATTTTACTAGTGGGTTAGGGTTAGTTTTATCAGTGGGTTAGGGTTAGTTTTACTAGTCGGTTAGGTTTAGTTTAGTGGGTTAGGGTTAGGGTTCATTTTACTAGTGGGTTAGGGTTAGTTTTATCAGTGGATTAGGGTTAATTTTACTAGTCGGTTAGGTTTAGTTTAGTGGGTTAGGGTTAGGGTTAGGGTTAGTTTTACCAGTGGGTTAGGGTTAGTTTTACTAGTGGGTTAGGTTTAGTTTTATCAGTGGGTTAGGGTTCATTTTACTAGCGGGTTAGGGTTAGTTTTATCAGTGGATTAGGGTTAGTTTTACCAGTGGGTTAGGGTTAGTCTTACCAGTAGGTTAGGGTTAGTTTTACTAGAGGGTTATGGTTAGTCTTATCAGTGTGTTACGGTTAGTTTTACTAATGGTTTAGGGTTAGTTTTATCAGTGAGTTAGGGTTGGATTTGTGGGTTAGGGTTAGTCTTACCAGTGGGTTAGGGCTAGTTTTACTAGTGGATTAGGGTTAGTTTTACCAGTGGTTTAGGGTTGGCCTTACCAGTGGGTTATGGTTAGTTTTAGTGGTGGGTTAGGGTTAGTGTTTTGATTTGTTTATTTAACTAGGCAAGTCAGTTAACAACAAATTCTTATTTGCAATGACGGCCTACCAAAAGGCAAAAGGTCTCCTGCAGGGACGGGGCCTGGGATTAAAAATAAACAAATAAATACAATATAAATATAAGACACAACACACATCACAACAAGAGAGACAACACTACATAAGAGAACTAGGACAACAACATAACAAGGCAGCAACACATGACAACACAGCATGGTAGCAACACAACATAACAACAACATGGTAGCAATACAACATGGTAGCAGCACAAAACATGGTACAAACATTATTGGGCACCGACAACAGCACAAAGGGCAAGAAGGTAGAGACAACAATACATCACACAAAGCAGCCACCACTGTCAGTAAGAGTGTCCATGTTACAAGTGGGAATTTACAGTACATGAAAGGATGATATTTCTCATGTACACGACATTGAGTCCTAATACCAAGAACTGCAGATTTAGTGAAGAAATGTGGTTGAGGAATGGTGTCCTGTGAAAGGAAGGTATTTTGTAGAGGTCAGAAGACTTAAATAGAATAGGTTTGTCTTTTGAGAGCCTAGTTATAGAATAAAAGTTCCTTAGCCTAGACACTTTGACTGCAAAGAAGAGCTATACTTTCTACTATACATGAACAGTTGTTCATAGCTACACCATATGTATGGTAGATAAGTTGGCTACCGAAGTATACACAGCTGTCCTTGTGGTGAGCTGACACAGAGTGGTGGTTGTGGTTGTGCTAGTTTTAGCCAGCTACTCTATAGACTGTCTCGGCGCTGACAACACTTTTGCCACTGAGGAAAGTACAGTAGCGTATAAAGGTCTCTCTTTCTCGTTGGTTTATGTCCTGTATTTTCCCTCTCTGACTTCAGTCCTTCTATTTTGTTTTATTTTAGAATAGGCAACCTGTTATTATACTTGTCTTCCACATCAAGTTCAATGCCATCATCATTGTCTGTCTACAGTGTGTGATTGTATTGTGATGTGTGCATGTGATCGCTTCATAACATCCTGTACAGTCAAGTCAATGTACCGTGTGTCCGTAAGGTCTGTGTGTATAACATCAAATCAAAATCAAATCAAATGAAATTTGTCACATGCGCCGAATACAGCAGGTATTTCACCTTACAGTGAAATGCTTACTTACAAGCCCTAACCAACAATACAGTTAAAAAATAAAATTAAAAAAGACCTAAAAAAATATGAATAGGAAACAAAAGTAACAAATAATTAAAGAGCATTCGTAAAATAACCATAGCGAGGCTATATACAGGGGCCACCGGTACAGAGTCAATGTGCTGGGGCGCTGGTTAATCACTCTTCTCTACTTTGACTGGGCTGATGATGTTCTAATCCTAAAGGGACATTTCATTTGTAAATTAAAGTTTGTCTGCTGTTTTCAGAAGAGAGTAATGTCAAGATGAAACCAAGTCCCACAGCTATAAGCCTCAATCTCAAATCAATGTAAAAGCTCCATCAAAATGTTTTTTTTATTTTTATTCTATATATGTATATATATATTACTCATTTTCTCCCCAATTTTGTGGTATCCAATTGGTAGTTACAGTCTTGTCTCTTCGCGTCAACTTCCGTACGGCCTCGGGAGAGGCGAAGGTTGAGAGCCGTGCGTCCTCCGAAACACAACCCGGCCAAGCCACACTGCTTCTTGACACAGCGCCCGCTTAACCTGGAAGCCAGCCTCACCAATGTGTCGGAGGAAACACTGTACACCTGGGGACCGTGTCAGTGTGCATTGCGCCCGGCCCACCACAGGAGTCGCTAGTGAGCAATTGGACAAGAACAAACTTTGATTTGAAAGTGTATTGTCCCGTTAAGGGGTTGGGCCCAGAATAGAAAGATGAGTGGGAGGCCCGTGTGCACAACTGAGCAAGAAGACAAGTTTGCGCTGAGCCAGTTTGCGCTGTTCTGTGAAGGGAGTAGTACACCGTGTTGTACGAAATATTCGTTTTCTTGGCAATTTCTCGCATGGAATAGCCTTCATTTCTCAGAACAAGAATAGACTGACGAGTTTCAGAAGAAAGTTATTTGTTTCTTGACGTTTTGAGCCTGTAATCGAACCCACAAATGCTGATGCTCCAGACACTCAAGTAGTCTAAAGAATGCCAGTTTTATTGCTTCTTTAATCAGACAACAGTTTTCAGCTGTGCTAACCCTTTTGCAAATATGTTTTCCAATGATTAATTAGCCTTTTAAATGGTAAACTTGGATTAGCCATTGGAAAACAGGAGTGATGGTTGCTGATAATGGGCCTCTGTACGCTATATGTAAATATTCCATTAAAAATCAGCCGTTTCCAGCTACAATAGTCATTTAAAACATTAACAATGTCTACACTGTATTTCTGATCAATTTGATGTTATTTTAATGGTCAACAAATGTTCTCTTCTTAGAAAAACAGGATAATTTCTAAGTGACTCCAAACCCTTGAACGGTAGTGTATATATTTACAGTGACAGGTGACCATTTAGATGTTCTTATGTTTTGTTTTGTTCCATTTGGTTTGCTGTTGATTTCACCGTGCCCTCCCTCCCCTTTTCTCCCCCTCAAGGTTCATTATATCAGCTGTCCACTGAGCCTAATGCCGACAGTGATTTGGGATTTTCATGTGAGTTGGTGTCTTTTTTTTTGTTTTCCATTCCCCCTCTTCCCCTTCTCTTATTTTGTTGATTGATTTGTGTCCCTGTTGAGTTTTCCTCCCTATGTCATGCCATACCACCTATTCCTTAAGGTTACAGAGGTCCCCTCCTTGATGATTCTCCTAGTGCCTCCTCCTCCAGTCAGCTCCACTATACTGGTCTTTAGTGTCAGAGAGGTCCCAGTCTCTCTGTGCTATTACAGCCTCCTCATCTTGATGTGTGAGAGAGCTTTACTGAGGACTCTATCTCTCTCACTCCTTGAGCTACGAGCGTATATATTAAACATAATAATCATTCTCAGGATTTCATTGCCAGACAATTTGTTCTCATTTTCTTTTCGTGTTCAAAGACATCTATTCATCTAGGTTAAACATTCTGATTCTGGCGTTTTGTGGCTCCTAGTTTTATTATCAAAGCGGGGAGATGTATGTGAAATAACTGAAGGGAGGTGGATAGGATGTGGAAGAGCATTGTACTATAGGATGAGATGTTCCAGATCATCTTTATTCTAGCACTCCCACTATAGGTTATTTAGGTATTTGTGTCACAAAGGAAATATAAGTCACATTGTATATAACATAATCCATAATAATATAAAGTCAAACAGTATTTAAGTTCTTATTACACATTTTATATAACATGTACTGCAATACAGTAACATGTACCACAATACAGTAACATGTACAGTAATACAGTAACATGTACAGTAATACAGTAGCATGTACAGTTACATGTATTGTAACATGTACAGTAACATGTACATTAACATGTAAAGTAACATGTATAGTAATACAGTAACATGTACAGTAATACAGTAATACAGTAACATGTACAGTAATACAGTAGCATGTACAGTTACATGTATTGTAACATGTACAGTAACATGTACATTAACATGTAAAGTAACATGTATAGTAATACAGTAACATGTACAGTAATACAGTAATACAGTAACATGTACAATAATACAGTAACATGTACAGTAATACAGTAGCATGTACAGTTACATGTATTGTAACATGTACAGTAACATGTACATTAACATGTAAAGTAACATGTATAGTAATACGGTAACGTACAGTAATACAGTAACATATACGGTAATACAGTAACATGTACAGTAATACAGTAACATGTACAGTAATACAGTAACATGTACAGTAATACAGTAATACAGTAACATCTACGGTAACATGTACAGTAAAACAGTAACATGTACAGTAATACAGTAACATGTACAGTAATACAGTAATACAGTAACATCTACGGTAACATGTACAGTAAAACAGTAACATGTACAGTAATACAGTAATACAGTAACATGTACAGTAATACAGTAACATGTACAGTAATACAGTAATACAGTAACATGTACAGTAATACAGTAATACAGTAACATCTATGGTAACATGTACAGTAAAACAGTAACATGTACAGTAATACAGTAATACAGTAACATGTACAGTAATACAGTAACATGTACAGTAATACAGTAATACAGTAACATCTACAGTAACATGTACAGTAAAACAGTAACATGTACAGTAATACAGTAATACAGTAACATGTACAGTAATACAGTAACATGTACAGTAATACAGATGTAACATGTACAGATAGTAACTGTAGATGTAACATGTACTATACAGTAATACAGTAACATGGGCACTAGATGTTGCTAGTAACATTTACAGTAGATGGGAGCTAGATGTTGCTAGGGGTGTCAGATAGGAGCTAGATGTTGCTAGGGTGGTCAGTAATACACTAACATGTTGTAATACAGTAATCAGTAACATGGCAGTAGATGTAACATGCAGTAATACAGTGTACAGAAATGGGAGCAGTAGATGTTACTAGGGTGTCAGATAGGTAACATGTATATGTTACAGTAACGGTGTCAAGTAAGACCTAGATGTTGCTAGGGGTGTACAGAATGGGCAGTAGATGTTGCTAGGGGTGTAATACAGTTATACAGAGATGGGAGCTAGATGTTGCTAGGAGTGTCAGATAGGACCTATATGTTAGTAGCGGTGTCAGGTAAGACCTAGATGTTGCTAGGGGTGTCAGATATAGGAGCAAGGTGTTGCTAGGTGTTTCAGATATGGGAGCTAGATGTTGCTAGGGGTGTCAGATAGGACCTATATGTTAGTAGCGGTGTCAGGTAAGACCTAGATGTTGCTAGGGGTGTCAGAGATGGGAGCTAGATGTTGCTAGGGGTGTCAGATAGGACCTATATGTTAGTAGCGGTGTCAGGTAAGACCTAGGTGTTGCTAGGGGTGTCAGATATGGGAGCTAGATGTTGCTAGGGGTGTCAGAGATGGGAGCTAGATGTTGCTAAGGGTGTCAGAGATGGGAGCTAGATGTTGCTAGGGGTGTCAGAGATGGGAGCTAGATGTTGCTAGGGGTGTCAGAGATTGGTGCCCTCCAAGTCACACAAATTCACTCCTCATTATTCAGTGACCCACATGCAAGTATTTGCTTCACCTCTGGTGTCAGTGCTGGGATTAGCCAATGGGGATTAGCCAATGGGGATTACCCTGACAGAAGCCAGGACTCTCTCTCCCTCCAGTTTGTGAAGCTGCCTACGTCCACTTCAGAGCTGGTCTGGATGCAGATCAGGTACTTGCAGCTAGCTGCGTTAGCCTCCCTTGTCTCAATCTGCCTAGCGGGACAGAAAGAAAAGTCCAGTAATCAATAGAGTGGGGATTGAGACCCAGACCCGTTGCTTCCCTGGCGTGTACGTGCTACCCTCAGGGGCAACGGAGGTTGCCAGGTAATCAGACCTTGTTACCCTCAGCCCCACTGGCTGTGCATAAACCATCTGCATAGAGTCTTAATTAGAGGCCAGGCTTGGTCGATGGGATCAATCTGATCTCATGACTCGTTCATGACAGTGTTTCCGTCCCTCCGCCCTGCATGCACAAAGCCTGACGTGTGGTTTTTGTGTGTGGTGGATCTAGCTCCCAGCGGCTGTCAGAAAGAACAAGGGTTGAAGATGGAGCGTCCCCCTCACACATGATTGGTCAACACAGTCCGTGGGATTTTGCTTGTCTACCGGACTGTCTCGTCAGTCAACCATGTTTCTGAAAGGGGCAACAATAGAAAATTAATGATTGAGAGAAGATAGATGTTTAATCCAGATGCAATTTAGAGGAGAACTCAGTGGACTATTGTTGACATGCCACATGTGATCCGGTCTAGGAGACATTCATGATTTTGACTGTATAAGACAGCTGCTGTAGGGTGGGGGACAGTTTAGTATCTCCCCAACTGATGGTTAAGGTCAGGATTGCGGGAGGGGAAGCTGATGCTAGATCTGTACCTAGGGGAAATTTAGCAGGACAGTGAAGGCTGTTGGGGGGTCAGATATTTCTGCCTTGTGCAGAGGCTGCAGTAGAGGGAGAAATAATGACTTTAAACAAGTTATAATTCTGACACCAGAGATAAAGGAACCGAGTGTAGGGAATATAGCCCAGGCTATCTCAACAGTATATAGTATATGTAGGGAATGTAGCCCAGGCTATCTCAACAGTATAAAAGTAG
The DNA here is from genome assembly GCF_021184085.1 of Oncorhynchus gorbuscha. Classification (NCBI taxonomy): domain Eukaryota; kingdom Metazoa; phylum Chordata; class Actinopteri; order Salmoniformes; family Salmonidae; genus Oncorhynchus; species Oncorhynchus gorbuscha. Next base: position 76,214,945 of record NC_060176.1, read on the forward strand.
TAATCAGGGAATATGAGCCCAGGCTATCTCAACAGTATATAGTATATGTAGGGAATATAGCCCAGGATATCTCAACAGTATATAGTATATGTAGGGAATATAGCCCAGGATATCTCAACAGTATATAGTATATGTAGGGAATATAGCCCAGGATATCTCATCAGTATAAAGTATCATGACAGGGAATATAGCCCAGGCTATCTCAAAGTATATAGTTTTTGTGTAGGGAATATAGCCCAGGATATCTCAGAAAGTATATAGTATATGAAGATGGAATATAGCCCAGGATAACTCAACAGTATATTTTATATGTAGGGAATATAGCCCAGGATATCTCAACAGTATAAAGTATATGTAGGGAATATGTTTAATCCAGGCTATCTCAACAGTATATAGTATATTGGGAATATGTGATCCCAGGATATCTCAACTGTATATAGTATATGTAGGGTATAGCCCAGGATATCTCAACAGTATATAGTATATGTTGCGGGAGGGAATATAGATCCCAGGATATCTCAACAGTATAAAGTATATGTAGGGGTCAATATAGCCCAGGATATCTCAACTGTATAAAGTAATAATGACTTTAGGGAATATAATTCAGGATATCTCAATAAATATAGTATATGTAGGGAATATAGCCCAGGATATCTCAACAGTATATAGTATATGTAGGGAATATAGCCCAGGCTATCTCAACAGTATATAGTATATGTAGGGAATATAGCCCAGGATATCTCAACAGTATATAGTATATGTAGGGAATATAGCCCAGGATATCTCAACAGTATATAGTATATGTAGGGAATATAGCCCAGGCTATCTCAACAGTATATAGTATATGTAGGGAATATAGCCCAGGATATCTCAACAGTATATAGTATATGTAGGGAATATAGCCCAGGATATCTCAACAGTATAAAGTATATGTAGGGAATATAGCCCAGGCTATCTCAACAGTATATAGTATATGTAGGGAATATAGCCCAGGCTATCTCAACAGTATATAATATATGTAGGGAATATAGCCCAGGCTATCTCAACAGTATATAATATATGTAGGGAATATAGCCCAGGCTATCTCAACAGTATATAGTATATGTAGGGAATATAGCACCAGGCTATCTCAACAGTATATAGTATATGTAGGGAATATAGCCCAGGCTATCTCAACAGTATATAATATATGTAGGGAATATAGCCCAGGCTATCTCAACAGTATATAGTATATGTAGGGAATATAGCCCAGGCTATCTCAACAGTATATAATATATGTAGGGAATGTAGGCCAGGATATCACAACAGTATATAATATATGTAGGGAATATAGCCCAGGATATCTCAACAGTATATAGTATATGTAGGGAATGTAGCCCAGGATATCTCAACAGTATATAATATATGTAGGGAATGTAGCCCAGGATATCACAACAGTATATAATATATGTAGGGAATATAGCCCAGGATATCTCAACAGTATATAGTATATGTAGGGAATGTAGCCCAGGATATCTCAACAGTATATAATATATGTAGGGAATGTAGCCCAGGCTATCTCAACAGCATATGGTGTATGTACCGTGTCATATAATTGCTACATTTACGATCAATACAGTATTAAAAATAGTTTTCCAGATTGTATTTTGTCAATTATTTTGCGAATATTGGGTCGCTAGTCAGACAACTTGGTTCAATTTGGGTCACGAGCTAAAACCAGTGGAGAACCACTGCTATATAGTGTATGTACACTCAACTTGGAACTAGTGTTGTCACTGAGATGAAGAATTGAACAGACTAAGTGGTAGTTCTAAATATGTAATATATAATCTGTAACATGATAGGAGGTAGAGTTAGTGTCTCTCTGCTCTTCTTCCTATCCAGGTGAGATCTTAACGGTGCCTAGTTTCCATAATGGTTCCAGGGCTCTGGGGTGAAGTTCCCCCTAGGTATAGATCTAGGATCTTAGCCAGTAGTGGGTGAAATACAAAACTGACCCAAGATCCAATGGGAACAAATGTGGTTTATATCTCCCTCTAGTGGCTGGAGGTTATCAGTGCCCCTTGTGTAAATCTCAGTTGCAATTTTAAGATCTATGATCTGGGTCATTGTCAATATTGTGATGAAATCCTGCCTGTGTGACAGATTTGACTTTATGACTGAGTGTTTCTTGTTCCCTTTCTTCATACCAATAACTGCAGACAAAATCTAGCCATAAATGAAGAGGCAAGTGTCATAACTAAAAAACTTTTAAAAAATGTTAGAAATTTTCCTCCTTGATGCTCAGCCATATATTCTGGTCATGTTCTCCGCTGAGTCTTTTGACACCTTTTCGCCGCCCATTTAGCAGCTCAGTCAACCCATCTATAAAAACCTTATGTGTCTGCCTCGGTTTGATATAAAACTTGTTTATGAAAATGTCCCCTTTTGGACATTTCCAGGCCTATTAAAGGTGCTACCCATAGAATTCATTTGTATTTTTGCATTGTAATTTCAGAAAATGTCCATAATATATCTGCAGTAATAGTGGAACGATAATGTTTCACAGTATTACTTATCCTGCAGTGTTGTGATTGGCTGTGATATTCACCTCTTGACTTCTCCAGCAGGAGCAGATATCTGATGTCAAAATGGGAAAGCTGTGTTGAGTTTGTGGCTGTGTTATCTAGTGGAAATTGGGTGGCCAATGTAGAAATTGATCTGTCATTTTCTGGTTTCTGGTAAAATTCTACACTGTTAGCTCAGTTTCAGTTTATGTGAGAGAACAAACAGTGAATAGAGAAGGGAATCATTGTACTGTCTATGAGTAGAAGTTCACGGTGCTCGTTCAGTGGGTAAGCCAACGTTCGGTGGGTAAGCCAACGTTCGGTGGGTAAATCAACGTTCGGTGGGTAAGCCAACGTTCGGTGGGTAAGCCAACGTTCGGTGGGTAAGCCAACGTTCGGTGGGTAAATCAACGTTCGGTGGTTAAGGCAACGTTCGGTGGGTAAGCCAACGTTCGGTGGGTAAGCCAACGTTCGGTGGTTAAGGCAACGTTCGGTGGGTAAGCCAACGTTCGGTGGGTAAGCCAACGTTCGGTGGGTAAGCCAACGCTCCTACCACTGTCTCTCCCAAACGTCTTCGACCAGTGTTTTGGTTTAATGCGCTGCATACTGCTAGGAGTAACTTGCGAGTTGGTGGTTTCCTGCTCGTTTAGTAAAGTTCAGCCAGGATACATACAGTGAGTAGGTCCTCCGCCTTCTCTTTATAGTATTCTCTTTATAGTAGTGGTGCATTTGTGATCAAGTCTGTTTCTTGTGTGTGTTTGCCATTTCACTGGTGGCATTTCATTTCGGGAGGTGGGGTGTGGGTTGTGTTTGCGAACTCATTTTAGCTCACAACAACCGCAATGCAGAAGAGGAACAAAAGGCTTGATGATTTAAACACACTTTGTTTTACGAAGTTGGCGGTGGAAGAGCTGAAGGGTGTGAATGTCACCAGCCAGACCATATTCAGAACCATGTCTGAGGATTTAGCAATCTTCCAAACAACACTTTGACAAGCGCTCTTCCAAAGGAGCGTCGATCAAAAACCAATCGAGGCGCAATAACATTTTAATCGATGCAATTGAGGATGTAAAGACAAACTTGGCATGACCCAGAAGTCAAGGCCAATAAATTCCTGGCAGATCAACTCAAACTGGATCCTAAACTCATTGAGATGGAGAGGATGAATAGGAATGGCACTTTCTTCCCTGATGAACGGCCCAGATGTGGTGAAACTTCTCAGGTTCAAAGACGAGGAGGAGATTTTCAGGAGAGCCAAGTGCATGAAGGGAATCAAGATCTTCATCAGTGAAGACTTTTCCAAAATAAATGACAAATTGAAGAACGAAAGAAAGGCAACATGGCTATAGCTGAAGGTTGATCAGCTGGTCGTTCACCCCCCTCTCATAGGCCTATGACTCACCTATAGTCCACTGATTTCACACACACACACACACACACACACACACACACACACACACACACACACACACACACACACACACACACACACACACACACACACACACACACACACACACACACACACACACACACACACACACACACACACACACACACACACACACACACACACACACACACACACACTCTACTTTGTTCATGTGTTTCACCTAACCTGGTGACCAAAAACACACATTGCTCTAAATGTCATAACTCTCTGATGTCTTCAGTGGTTTTATGTGGACTGTGTCAATGTGTCAATTCCATAGGAAGTGCACACCTATTGATATAACTAACACAAATGTATGGTTGTATTGGACATGTGAGGCGTACACTTCTATGTTTCTGCTGGACACTTCTATGTTTCTGCTGGACACTTCTATGTTTCTGTTGGACACTTCTATGTTTCTGCTGGACACTTCTATGTTTCTGTTGGACACTTCTATGTTTCTGTTGAACACTTCTATGTTTCTGCTGGACACTTCTATGTTTCTGCTGGACACTTCTATGTTTCTGCTGGACACTTCTATGTTTCTGTTGGACACTTCTATGTTTCTGTTGAACACTTCTATGTTTCTGTTGGACACTTCTGCTGGACACTTCTATGTTTCTGCTGGACACTTCTATGTTTCTGTTGGACACTTCTATGTTTCTGCTGGACACCTATGTTTCTGCTGGACACTTCTATGTTTCTGCTCCACTCTCCGGATGACTCCCACTTTGTATCTCTCTTAGTCAGGCACGATATCATCCCTGATGACATGGTCTTCATCCCGTTAGATATTTGAATCAATTCATGAAGTGAACAATACATAGAATGATTATTGATCCAGATTCAAGTTTCCTGAAATTGACCAGAGACGAGTATAATTTGTGATGATGATAATATTAAACTGCCGTACAGGTTGTTCCAAACGCGTCTCTAATTCATCCAAGACAAGCTTCTTTTCTACTTGTTCATTTCAACGTTCGCAGTCTTCCTTAAAAAACACCTTGTTCATTATCTGTCTTCTCTCAGTCCTGAATGTTCCATTGTTGCCCTTCCAGACACCTGGTTGACTGAAGAGAGAACCAGGCTTTATGACACGTCTCCTGTTCACCGCTGTAGAACATCACGAGTGAGAGCAGTATGTCTGCTTACTCTTTTTTAAACACATATTTCAGCTGTAGAACATCACGAGTGAGAGCAGTATGTCTGCTTACTCTTTTTTAACACATATTTCAGCTGTAGAACATCACGAGTGAGAGCAGTATGTCTGCTTACTCTTTTTTAAACACATATTTCAGCTGTAGAACATCACGAGTGAGAGCAGTATGTCTGCTTACTCTTTTTTTAACACATATTTCAGCTGTAGAACATCACGAGTGAGAGCAGTATGACTGCTTACTCTTTTTTAAACACATATTTCAGCTGTAGAACATCACGAGTGAGAGCAGTATGACTGCTTACTCTTTTTTAAACACATATTTCAGCTGTAGAACATCACGAGTGAGAGCAGTATGACTGCTTACTCTTTTTTAAACACATATTTCAGCTGTAGAACATCACGAGTGAGAGCAGTATGACTGCTTACTCTTTTTTAAACACATATTTCAGCTGTAGAACATCACGAGTGAGAGCAGTATGTCTGCTTACTCTTTTTTAAACACATATTTCAGCTGTAGAACATCACGAGTGAGAGCAGTATGTCTGCTTACTCTTTTTTAAACACATATTTCAGCTGTAGAACATCACGAGTGAGAGCAGTATGACTGCTTACTCTTTTTAAACACATATTTCAGCTGTAGAACATCACGAGTGAGAGCAGTATGACTGCTTACTCTTTTTAAACACATATTTCAGCTGTAGAACATCACGAGTGAGAGCAGTATGACTGCTTACTCTTTTAAACACATATTTCAGCTGTAGAACATCACGAGTGAGAGCAGTATGACTGCTTACTCTTTTTAAACACATATTTCAGCTGTAGAACATCACGAGTGAGAGCAGTATGACTGCTTACTCTTTTTTAAACACATATTTCAGCTGTAGAACATCACGAGTGAGAGCAGTATGTCTGCTTACTCTTTTTTAAACACATATTTCAGCTGTAGAACATCACGAGTGAGAGCAGTATGACTGCTTACTCTTTTAAACACATATTTCAGCTGTAGAACATCACGAGTGAGAGCAGTATGACTGCTTACTCTTTTTTAAACACATATTTCAGCTGTAGAACATCACGAGTGAGAGCAGTATGACTGCTTACTCTTTTTTAAACACATATTTCAGCTGTAGAACATCACGAGTGAGAGCAGTATGTCTGCTTACTCTTTTTTAAACACATATTTCAATTCTGTATTTCACAACCACTTTCCCTTAGTTAAATCATGTAAGAGAGAAGCAGAAGGGTTCTGGAAACCTTGTCTTATAACCGGTCTCAAGTAATATAAAAAGTTTCACAAATCCCTCTGTCCTGAATTCTACAAATTACAAAAAAGTATAAGAACAAATTTACTCACTTACTTTGAATATCCCCCCCAAAATACTAACAAATTCCAAGAATCATGACATAATATAAAGTTGACATGGAAAATCATCAATCAACTGTAGACTGAGAAGAATACATCTACAGCTGTCTTATATCAACGTATTGTTGGAAATAAGACCTACAGTCATCCTGGTGTTATTTCATGGCAATTTCATTTTTTTGTTTGTGAATGTGGGTTCCTCTCTGTCAAAGAAAATGGGTAACTGATGGAAATTCATTGGATTACATTAAGGGACATTTCCCTACCTTGCTTTAGTTTGATCCTTCTGATGCAATGGAGATGATGATGTAATGGATGTGATGATGTTATGGAGGTGATGATGTTATGGAGGTGATGATGTTATGGAGGTGATGATGTTATGGAGGTGATGATGTTATGGAGGTGATGATGTTATGGAGGTGATGATGTTATGAATGTTATGGAAATGATGATGTTATGGAGGTGATGATGTTATGGAGGTGATGATGTAATGGAGGTGATGATGTAATGGAGGTGATGATGTTATGGAGGTGATGATGTTATGGAGGTGATGATGTTATGGATGTTATGGAAATGATGATGTTATGGAGGTGATGATGTTATGGAGGTGATGATGTAATGGAGGTGATGATGTTATGGAGGTGATGATGTAATGAAAGTGATGATGTTATGGAGGTGATGGTGTTATGGAGGTGATGATGTAATGGAGGTGATGATGTAATGGAGGTGATGATGTAATGGAGGTGATGATGTTATGGAGGTGATGATGTAATGGAGGTGATGATGTAATGGAGGTGATGATGTTATGGAGGTGATTATGTAATGGAGGTGATGATGTTATGGAGGTGATGACGTTATGGATGTAATGGAGGTGGTGATGTAATGGAGGTGATGATGTTATGGAGGTGATTATGTAATGGAGGTGATAATGTTATGGAGGTGATGACGTTATGGATGTAATGGAGGTGTTGATGTAATGGATGTGATGATGTTATGGAGGTGATGATGTTATGGAGGTGATGATGTTATGGAGGTGATGATGTTATGGAGGTGATGATGTTATGGAGGTGATGATGTAATGGAGGTGATGATGTAATGGAGGTGATGATGTTATGGAGCTGAGGATGTAATGAAGGTGATGATGTTATGGAGATGATGACGTTATGGATGTAATGGAGGTGATGATGTTATGGAGGTGATGATGTTATGGAGGTGATGATGTAATGGAGGTGATGATGTTATGGAGGTGATGATGTAATGGAGGTGATGATGTTATGGAGGTGATGATGTAATGGAGGTGATGATGTAATGGAGCTGAGGATGTAATGAAGGTGATGATGTTATGGAGATGATGACGTTATGGATGTAATGGAGGTGATGATGTTATGGAGGTGATGATGTTATGGAGGTGATGATGTAATGGAGGTGATGATGTTATGGAGGTGATGATGTAATGGAGGTGATGATGTTATGGAGGTGATGATGTTATGGAGGTGATGATGTTATGGAGGTGATGATGTAATGGAGTTGATGATGTTATGGAGGTGATGATGTTATGGAGGTGATGATGTTATGGAGGTGATGATGTAATGGAGGTGATGATGTAATGGAGGTGATGATGTTATGGAGGTGATGATGTTATGGAGATGATGATGTTATGGAGGTGATGATGTTATGGAGGTGATGATGTAATGGAGGTGATGATGTTATGGAGGTGATGATGTTATGGAGGTGATGATGTTATGGAGGTGATGATGTTATGGAGGTGATGATGTAATGGATGTAATGGAGGTGATGATGTTATGGAGGTGATGATGTAATGGAGATGATGATGTTATGAACAATGTGATGATGTAATGGAGGTGATGATGTTATGAACAATGTGATGATGTAATGGAGGTGATGATGTTATGAACAATGTGATGATGTAATGGAGGTGATGATGTTATGGAGGTGATGATGTAATGGAGGTGATGATGTTATGAACAATGTGATGATGTAATGGAGGTGATGATGTTATGAACAATGTGATGATGTAATGGAGGTGATGATGTTATGGAGGTGATGATGTTATGGAGGTGATGATGTAATGGATGTAATGGAGGTGATGATGTTATGGAGGTGATGATGTTATGGAGGTGATGATGTTATGGAGGTGATGATGATGTAATGGATGATGATGTTATGGAGGTGATGATGTTATGGAGGTGATGATGTTATGGAGGTGATGATGTTATGGAGGTGATGATGTAATGGAGATGATGATGTTATGAACAATGTGTTTATTCAAACGGCTGTGCATCTACCAGAGCTAAGATATTCTGTGGTGTCCCACAGGATTGGATCATTGGACCTTTGTTATTTTTAATATATATCTATGTCCTTGTTGCTGGGTCTTCTTCCGTACTTCCCATTCTCTTTGCTGATGATACCAATTAGATTGTCACACTTTTTATTCACAAATTAAAGAAGCCAACTCAGGCATTGCCAAATCTTCTCAACGGTTCCAGATAAACAAATTATCTTTAAATGTAAATTAATTCTAATCACTAGTAATAATAAGAAATATTGTATACAAGAAAAATGGCGAGAATCTTAATTGGTGGGAATGAAATGGAACAAGTTCTATTTGATGAGAAGTTATCCGTAAAGATCATGTTCAATTTGTCTGCAGCACAGTGATGATATCTGTTGATATCATCAGAAAGATGATCAGGCTTTGCTTCCTAACTCAATACTACAGCTTCATTTACCCATATATTCGTTTCTGTATTATAGGCTGGGCCAGTACATATGCCTCTTACCTACACAAATTACTCATCATACAAAAAATATTTGCAAGACTAGTCACCTCCCTCTAATTACCTGGCTCCATCTGCACCTTTGTTTAAGAAACTCAACATCTTGTCTCTTTACCACATTAATGTTCGGCAATTATGCACTTTCATCTACAAATACTCCTACCGCCGAGACAGTTTACCTAAACCTTTCAATGGATTCTTCCAGGTTAATTTTGAAATCCATCTGATCAACACAAACGATAACCTTTACCCTCCCCACTGCTGCACCTCACATAGTCAATTCTCTATCAGATACAGAGGTACAATACTCTGGAATTCATATCTTCACATTGCCAAAACAACATCATCATCATCATCCATCAATAACTTCAAGCGAAGACTGGGAGTCAGCCTGATTAACCAAACTACCGAGTAATCTCCTCCATGAAGACTGGGGGTCAGACTGGGGGTCAGACTGGGGGTCAGCCTGATGAACCAAACTACTCAGTAATCTCCTCCATGAAGACTGGGGGTCAGACTGGGGGTCAGACTGGGGGTCAGCCTGATGAACCAAACTACTCAGTAATCTCCTCCGTGAAGACTGGGGGTCAGCCTGATGAACCAAACTACTCAGTAATCTCCTCCATGAAGACTTGGGGTCAGCCTGATGAACCAAACTACCCAGTAATCTCCTCCATGAAGACTGGGGGTCAGACTGGGGGTCAGCCTGATGAACCAAACTACTCAGTAATCTCCTCCATGAAGACTGGGGGTCAGCCTGATGAACCAAACTACCCAGTAATCTCCTCCATGAAGACTGGGAGTCAGCCTGATGAACCAAACTACTCAGTAATCTCCTCCATGAAGACTGGGGGTCAGCCTGATGAACCAAACTACTCAGTAATCTCCTCCATGAAGACTGGGGGTCAGCCTGATGAACCAAACTACTCAGTAATCTCCTCCATGAAGACTGGGGGTCAGCCTGATGAACCAAACTACTCAGTAATCTCCTCCATGAAGACTGGGGGTCAGCCTGATGAACCAACTACTCAGTAATCTCCTCCATGAAGACTGGGGGTCAGACTGGGGGTCAGCCTGATGAACCAAACTACTCAGTAATCTCCTCTGTGAAGACTGGGGGTCAGCCTGATGAACCAAACTACCCAGTAATCTCCTCCGTGAAGACTGGGGGTCAGCCTGATGAACCAAACTACTCAGTAATCTCCTCCATGAAGACTGGGGGTCAGCCTGATGAACCAAACTACCCAGTAATCTCCTCCGTGAAGACTGGGGGTCAGCCTGATGAACCAAACTACTCAGTAATCTCCTCCGTGAAGACTGGGGGTCAGACTGGGGGTCAGCCTGATGAACCAAACTACTCAGTAATCTCCTCCGTTAAGACTGGTGTCAGCCTGATGAACCAAACTACTCAGTAATCTCCTCCGTGAAGACTGGGGGTCAGCCTGATGAACCAAACTACCCAGTAATCTCCTCCGTGAAGACTGGGGGTCAGCCTGATGAACCAAACTACCCAGTAATCTCCTCCATGAAGACTGGGGGTCAGCCTGATGAACCAAACTACCCAGTAATCTCCTCCGTGAAGACTGGGGGTCAGCCTGATGAACCAAACTACCCAGTAATATCCTCCATGAAGACTGGGGGGCATCCTGATGAACCAAACTACTCAATAAATCTCATCCATGAAGTGTGGGGATCAGTCTGATTAACCAAACTACTCTCCTCCATATAGACTCTCCCACACTCACATGTAAACACACATTTAACCAAAACAAATCTGTTTTTTGGGGATTACTGATCAATTAATTTATAATCAGTAGGTTGTGATATCTGTATATTGTGTTTCTTTGTGGTGTGGTTTTCATATAAGCCTCTGTATTGTGGTCTATCACTTGTTTTCTTTGGTGCAAATACATTTGACTTAAATCTAAATCTTTTCAGTAACTATAAATGTCGTTTTTACAGCTGTTTGAAGCTAGTGGACCAAACCCGAAAGTGAAAATCTCCACCATGTTATGGGGAAATGGGATACAGGAGAGGAGGGAGATTTGTTTTGAATGAAGCTTAGTGCTGTTGCAATTATTTTGGTGAAATTAAGGAAAGATGTCAGGGTTCTCGTGAAATCATTCATAGCCTCATTAAATAAAGGAATGTGTCTTGTGTGATAGGTGTGTGTGTATGTTTATTCAAATTAGCAACTGTTGCTAATCTATTCTAACAGTTTGAAATAAATCCTTTCCTGTTGACTTTGGCTTCCTGTCTGTAATGCTGGCGCTGACCTGCCCAGTCATGTTTGCCAACATCTCCATTGCGAGGAATGAAATACTGCAAATTCTAATAACATTTTCACACTACTGAGACAATCCGAGATGAACCGAGCTGTACTGTGCTGCCTGTTACGCAATCCATCCAGCACAGTGGCTGGAACCGTGCTGGAAAAGACCATGCGAACAGATCATGTCCAAGCCAGCACAGTATGTTCGGTTCAGCCCAGGGCTGAGCCCATTTAGTCGACTGGTCGATTGATTGGTCGATAGGCTGTAGGTCGACTGAGATCTTTTTAGTCGAGCAGTGGCAAATATATTTTATATAGACACCTGTCTGTGACACCTGTCTGTGACACCTGTCTGAGTAACACCTGTCTGAGTGACACCTGTCTGAGACACCTGTCTGAGTGACACCTGTCTGAGTGGACTAATCTGTTGCGAAAGCCTTGGGGATGGCACACCAGTATCACATGTACTGTTAATTACTATAATTTATCATCTACAATGTTTGTATGGTTATGGTAATTTCTGTTAATCCATTCAATATATTATTACAGTCCCACCGTTGTCATTGTAGGAGTGGACACATTGTTTGCACAGCGCACAACCTAGGCTACACTATTTAGTTTCCATTTACAAGTTGTCAATTTATTAATTGTCTTTTGTTTGAAGGCTCCTGTCATTCCTGAGTAAGAACATGCATCTTATTACACATAGAACTAGGCCTAGGCTACCTGGCCTGTGTGCAAATGTATTGCCTATAAATGTTCCCATTTGGGGATCTGATACTGTTTCTGATTGTCGTAACTCACCATCTCTGTGGAGCTTCTCAAAGTCATTTTTCTTCACCTCAAAAAGCAAGTAAAAATAAGTATGTTTTTACATCCACTGAGAATGACAATAGTTCCTCAACGTGGCCTATTGGAAAAATCTTTCCAGCGCTCTCCCTTTCAGGGGGGGGTCACTCTCCCTTTCAGGGGGGGGGGGGTCACTCTCCCTTTCGATAACCACTCAGCGTGAAAGGGGAAAAACTGTCATTCTCTGATCAGTTGGAGATGTCATTAAAAAAAGGCCTAGCTGATTACATTTTATCCCTTGAGCTAATAGCCTACAGCTAATAGTTGATACGTTGTCTCAAATGCCTTGCAGACAGGCCATGCATAGCCAACGTGATTTACAGGATATTTATTTTTATCAAGATGTTTTCTAACTGTGGGCTGCAATGTTTTTATTACTTTTAGATTTGTATCATTTTAATTTAGATATAATTTTGATTAAATCACATGGCATTGATTTTGAGATATGAAGACGTTATTATGAATTAAATTAAACTGTTCCACGAAAAAAAAGCTAATGAAAATCATAACTGGCATGCAGATCAGTAGAAATGGTAGGATAACTCAGCACTCCAAATGGTAGGATAACTCAGCACTCCAAATGGAAATGGTAGGATAACTCAGCACTCCAAATGGAAATGGTAGGATAACTCAACACTCCAAATGGTAGGATAACTCTGCACTCCAAATGGAAATGGTAGGATAACTCAGCACTCCAAATGGTAGGATAACTCAGCACTCCAAATGGAAATGGTAGGATAACTCAGCACTCCAAATGGTAGGATAACTCAGCACTCCAAATGGAAATGGTAGGATAACTCAACACTCCAAATGGAAATGGTAGGATAACTCAGCACTCCAAATGGAAATGGTAGGATAACTCAGCACTCCAAATGGTAGGATAACTCAGCACTCCAAATGGTAGGATAACTCAGCACTCCAAATGGAAATGGTAGGATAACTCAGCACTCCAAATGGAAATGGTAGGATAACTCAGCACTCCAAATGGTAGGATAACTCAGCACTCCAAATGGTAGGATAACTCAGCACTCCAAATGGAAATGGTAGGATAACTCAGCACTCCAAATGGAAATGGTAGGATAACTTAGCACTCCAAATGGAAATGGTAGGATAACTCAGCACTCCAAATGGAAATGGTAGGATAACTCAGCACTCCAAATGGTAGGATAACTCAGCACTCCAAATGGTAGGATAACTCTGCACTCCAAATGGAAATGGTAGGATAACTCAGCACTCCAAATGGTAGGATAACTCAGCACTCCAAATGGAAATGGTAGGATAACTCAGCACTCCAAATGGTAGGATAACTCAGCACTCCAAATGGAAATGGTAGGATAACTCAACACTCCAAATGGAAATGGTAGGATAACTCAGCACTCCAAATGGAAATGGTAGGATAACTCAGCACTCCAAATGGTAGGATAACTCAGCACTCCAAATGGTAGGATAACTCAGCACTCCAAATGGAAATGGTAGGATAACTCAGCACTCCAAATGGAAATGGTAGGATAACTTAGCACTCCAAATGGAAATGGTAGGATAACTCAGCACTCCAAATGGAAATGGTAGGATAACTCAGCACTCCAAATGGTAGGATAACTCAGCACTCCAAATGGTAGGATAACTCAGCGCTCCAAATGGAAATGGTAGGATAACTCAGCACTCCAAATGGAAATGGTAGGATAACTCAACACTCCAAATGGAAATGGTAGGATAACTCAGCACTCCAAATGGAAATGGTAGGATAACTCAACACTCCAAATGGAAATGGTAGGATAACTCAGCACTCCAAATGGAAATGGTAGGATAACTTAGCACTCCAAATGGAAATGGTAGGATAACTCAGCACTCCAAATGGAAATGGTAGGATAACTCAGCACTCCAAATGGAAATGGTAGGATAACTCAGCACTCCAAATGGAAATGGTAGGATAACTCAGCACTCCAAATGGAAATGGTAGGATAACTCAGCACTCCAAATGGAAATGGTAGGATAACTCAGCACTCCAAATGGAAATGGTAGGATGACTCAGCACTCCAAATGGAAATGGTAGGATAACTCAGCACTCCAAATGGTAGGATAACTCAGCACTCCAAATGGAAATGGTAGGATAACTCAGCACTCCAAATGGTAGGATAACTCAGCACTCCAAATGGTAGGATAACTCAGCACTCCAAATGGTAGGATAACTCTGCACTCCAAATGGAAATGGTAGGATAACTCTGCACTCCAAATGGTAGGATAACTCAGCACTCCAAATGGAAATGGTAGGATAACTCAGCACTCCAAATGGTAGGATAACTCAGCACTCCAAATGGTAGGATAACTCAGCACTCCAAATGGTAGGATAACTCTGCACTCCAAATGGAAATGGTAGGATAACTCAGCACTCCAAATGGTAGGATAACTCAGCACTCCAAATGGTAGGATACCTCAGCACTCCAAATGGTAGGATAACTCAGCACTCCAAATGGAAATGGTAGGATAACTCAGCACTCCAAATGGAAGGATAACTCAGCACTCCAAATGGTAGGATAACTCAGCATTCCAAATGGATATGGTAGGATAACTCAGCACTCCAAATGGTAGGATAACTCAGCACTCCAAATGGAAATGGTAGGATAACTCAGCATTCCAAATGGTAGGATAACTCAGCACTCCAAATGGAAATGGAAGGATAACTCAGCACTCCAAATGGTAGGATAACTCAGCACTCCAAATGGAAAAGGTTGCCGACCACTAGCCTATTACGTATTACGGGCAACTTCAGGAGCGTAATGGCAGAACCTGTGGAAGCCTGCAGCAGCGGGCAGCGGGAGGAGGAGGAGGGTCGAGTAGGGAACAGGTTTCTTCTTCTGATTAGGCTATATTGATCTCTGGCTCCCTCTTTAGTAATTTGTGTGTCTTAATTTTTAATTGCAGTGCTTAAAGCATCAGGCGTGGTATCCTACATATATTTGATTTAATTGAAACACATAGAGTGTGTCTATATATGGGGAATTGCATGTTTTAAAATTTCAACCAATCGATTGGTCGAAAGAACAGATTCCTCTCAGTCGACCAAGACAGCCCTACTTCAGCCTTGTAGTATGAATCAGTTTTAATTTAAACCTCCCCAGGTTCTCACTGTTTCCCTCCCTCTCTATGTCTCTGTCACAGCGGCCCCCAGCACAGAAAACATGGCGCTCTACGTAGGCATCGTCATCGCTGTCATAATGTGTCTGGTCATCTCCGTCATCGTGGCGCTCTTCGTCTACCGGAAAACCCACCGGGACTTTGACTCTGACATCATCGACTCATCAGCCCTCAACGGAGGCTTCCAGTCAGTCAATATAAAGACGGCGCGCTCAGGTGAGTAGGATGTGGGGCGGTAACTAGGTCCTAGCTTAGCCTGGGTACCAGACCTGTTTGGTCTGGTAGATTACCCATACTTACTAAGAAATGACATGGTATAGATTACCCATACTTACTAAGAAATGACATGGTATAGATTACCCATACTTACTAAGAAATGACATGGTATAGATTACCCATACTTAATAAGAAATGACATGGTATAGATTACCCATACTTACTAAGAAATGACATGGTATAGATTACCCATACTTACTAAGAAATGACATGGTATAGATTACCCATACTTAATAAGAAATGACATGGTATAGATTACCCATACTTACTAAGAAATGACATGGTATAGATTACCCATACTTACTAAGAAATGACATGGTATAGATTACCCATACTTACTAAGAAATGACATGGTATAGATTACCCATACTTAATAAGAAATGACATGGTATAGATTACCCATACTTACTAAGAAATGACATGGTATAGATTACCCATACTTACTAAGAAATGACATGGTATAGATTGCCCATACTTACTAAGAAATGACATGGTATAGATTTCCCATACTTACTAAGAAATGACATGGTATAGATTTCCCATACTTACTAAGAAATGACATAGTAATATAAATGGTTATTATACTGCAGTGATGTAGTTAAATCACCAAACCTCCAGTCCGAGTCGAGTTCCAAGTTCCTAGTGTAAATTACTTTCTAAATATAATCCGTTACAGTTACTAGTTACCTGTCCAAAATTGTAATCGGTAACGTAACTGTTGGATTACCTCAGTAACGTAATCTGATTACATTCAGTTACTTTTAGATTACAGCAGTAGCACCATTGGAAGACATAGCTGGGACTGTAGCCTACAAAAGCCCATTCCTACTCTTTTCCCGCGATTCATCAAACACATTTGGTGTGTCATCATAGTGGTCTCTGACATCATAGTGGTCTCTGACATCATAGTGGTCTCTGACATCATAGTGGTCTCTGACATCATAGTGGTCTCTGACATCATAGTGGTCTCATAGAGTCGCTCAGGTGGAACAAATTTAAATTTGCGCCTTTTTTTTTCAATTCTCATTTGAATGTCATTGAGAAAATATCCTTTCTGAATTTAAAAGTCATCCTTGAAGTTATAATTTCGTTTTTTTATTTTTATATCTGTTTTCTGATTACAATATTTTATCTTGTAACGTAAACGGATTACAGTTGCCAGTTATTTATATTCCCTTACATGTAACAGATTACATGTTATCCGTTACTACCCAACCCTGCTCACAAGCTACTTGTCATTAGTGTTGTAAGGCTAATTAGATAATACATGCTAGGTAACAGATTGCATGTTATCCGTTACTCCCCAACCCTGCTCACAAGCTACTTGTCATTAGTGTTGTAAGGCTAATTAGATAATACATGCTAGGTAACAGTTGCTGCTGCAGCTAGTATGTTGAATTATGCTAAATATATTTCTCTGACAACAAAGACATAATCGGTTGAGTCCATTCGCGAATCACCACTGGTCCGAGTCGGCGTCACGAATCGTGGAAATCTTGACTTGAGTCTGAATCAAGTCTGAGTCCTGTACTCGAGTACTACAACACTGTTACACTGTATGAATTACATATGGAGGGGGGGTCATTAAATCAACCACCCCAAGCACCATTTGGTACTAGGTAGTTACCAATTGTGAGCAGAAGTGTTTGAAGCCAAAATGTCCTATTATAGACACCCGGTGACGGTGAAGACAGTGCAGTAAGACAGTACAGTAAGACAGTACAGTAAGACATTGCAGTAAGACAGTACAGTAAGACAGTGTAGTAAGACAGTGCAGTAAGACAGTACAGTAAGACATTGCAGTAAGACAGTACAGTAAGACAGTGTAGTAAGACAGTGCAGTAAGACAGTGCAGTAAGACAGTACAGTAAGACAGTACAGTAAGACAGTACAGTAAGACATTGCAGTAAGACAGTACAGTAAGACAGTACAGTAAGACAGTGCAGTAAGACAGTGCAGTAAGACAGTGCAGTAAGACAGTACAGTAAGACAGTGCAGTAAGACAGTACATTAAGACAGTGCAGTAAGACAGTGCAGTAACCTAAAGTGCTATAATTCTCCAGACAGCGTGATATGGAGTAACACAGTGTGTTTCAGTATGTTAATAAGAATATGAATTGCTAGTTAACTGCTCATTTAATCTAGATATACACTAATGTAGCCATAATTAATATCCCTGATTTAATCATGCCTGTAATCGTTATCTTAGTTAGGTCTTTTTGTAGAGTAAAACATGTATATGCTGAGTGGTGCTGAGAGTGTAGAAATTGTTTATCTGATGCAGTATATATACGTTATCCTTAGCCTCCCGAAGAAAGTCAAATACTTCCTTCTCCTCTTATCATGGCTTTCTGTTTCCCTGATAACATCAAGATGTTTCCCTCTCCAGCCCAGATACTCAACGTTAGTCATTTCTGATAGACTTTCCTCTTTCCTTCCATCCTGTTGAGGGACGGCACATACCATAGAAATGGCCCCAAAGCACCTCCGACCACAGCCATTTCTCCTGTTGGTGTACAGTCAATATGACCGCCGCACCGGTCCACCAACCACATAGCATTATCTTGAAAGGTAATGTCCATTCCAGCAAATCTATTTCTATGGGACAGACTTCCTGATGCTCCAGTACTGTAGCTATGCCACAACCATCCAAGTTTTCCTCTGCCATGGCAGACAACACACAATAACACCAAACCTCACCGGTACAGAGAACACGTGTTAACACCAAAACTCACCTGTACAGACAACACGTGATAACACCAGACCTCACCGGTACAGACAACACACAATAACACCAGACCTCACCCGTACAGACAACACGTGATAACACCAAACCTCACCGGTACAGACAACACACAATAACACCAGACCTCACCGGTACAGACAACACACAATAACACCAGACCTCACCCGTACAGACAACACGTGATAACACCAAACCTCACCGGTACAGACAACACGTGATAACACCAAACCTCACCGGTACAGACAACACACAATAACACCAGACCTCACCGGTACAGACAACACACAATAACACCAGACCTCACCCGTACAGACAACACTTGATAACACCAAACCTCACCCGTACAGACAACACTTGATAACACCAAACCTCACCCGTACAGAAAACACTTGATAACACCAAACCTCATCCGTACAGACAACACTTGATAGCACCAAACCTCACCCGTACAGACAACACTTGATAACACCAAACCTCCCCCGTACAGCCAACACTTGATAACACCAAACCTCACCGGTAAAGACAACACTTGATAACACCAAACCTCACCAGTATAGGCAACACTTGATAACACCAAACCTCACCAGTATAGGCAACACTTGATAACACCAAACCTCACCCGTACAGAAAACACTTGATAACACCAAACCTCACCCGTACAGACAACACTTGATAACACCAAACCTCACCCGTACAGAAAACACTTGATAACACCAAACCTCACCCGTACAGAAAACACTTGATAACACCAAACCTCACCCGTACAGACAACACTTGATAACACCAAACCTCACCCGTACAGACAACACTTGATAACACCAAACCTCACCCGTACAGAAAACACTTGATAACACCAAACCTCACCCGTACAGACAACACTTGATAACACCAAACCTCACCCGTACAGAAAACACTTGATAACACCAAACCTCACCCGTACAGACAACACTTGATAACACCAAACCTCACCCGTACAGACAACACTTGATAACACCAAACCTCACCAGTAGTGACCTTCATCAGCGTGACAGGCAATTCTCATTAGATCAGGATTTAAAAGATGTCGGAGAACAGCCATGCAGCTTTGTGTTATTAATCCCAGACCCCCCCTCACCCTCCCACTGGTCTAAAGGTGGCCTTTACGTCTAGACTGAGGCATCTGTAGTCCACCGCTGTGAACTTTCCCTGCTGGTTGCCTGCCTGGTCTCTTACGGTGAGAGAAGAAGAAGACAGAGGCCGGATTAACATTCAAATCAGAGTGTGAATGAAAAGTGGAGATCTGAGATGGAATGCAATTTGGTCGGCTGCGTATTGTGTGTGTGTGTGTGTGTGTTTGAGCGCCGGGTGACATTTCATCAGCAGACCATCAGGATGTCAATCCGCTAGTGAAGGCTCATCTCAGGTTAATATTAATAAAGAATTCCGTTTTCGCCTTCCTCTTCCATCAAGCTTTTGGCAGTCTGTTGCCTGTTAATTACATTTCAGTGGGTGTGAATTGGCGGAAAGATGAGCTAGCTGGAAGAGTACAGAGACAAAGTGATGGTGAAGAAGAGGACAGAGACAGAGTGATGGGGAAGAAGAGGACAGGAGGGATATTGAGGGAGGAAATGAGGGAGGAATGATAGAGGGAGGAAGGAAACAAGGGAGGAGGTGAGGGGAGAGAGGAAGGGAGGGGAGGGATGGTGAGGGAGGAGAGGAAGGGAGGGATGAGAGAAAGGGAGGGGAGGGATGGTGAGGGAGGGAGGAGAGTAAGGGAGGGAGGAGGGGAGGGATTGTGTGGGAGGAGAGGGATGGTGAGGGAGGAGAGTAAGGGAGAGAGGAGGTGAGGGCTGGTGAGGGAGGAGAGTAAGGGAGGGAAGAGTGGAGTGGAGTGGAGTGGAGGGATGGTGAGGGAGGGAGGGAGGGATGGTGAGTGAGGAGAGTAAGGGAGGGAGGAGGATAGGGCTGGTGAGGGAAGGATGTGAGGGAGGGGTGGTGAGGAAGGAGAGTAAGAGAGGGAGGAGAGGAGAGATGGTGAGGGTCAGATCGGTGTGCAGGGTTTCACAAACAAACTAAAGTAGTGGACGAGCTCCTACTGTGGATGGAAACAGGATTATTAGCTTGTACGTCCCAAATGGCACCCTATTCCCTATGCAGTGCACTACTTTTCACCAGGGTCCATATGGAAGCAGTGCACTACATAGGGAATAGGGTGCTATTTGGTACATTACCAGCGTCTTTTGTCCGTATCTTGCCAAAGATGATGGATGGAACCATACACTAACAGACTCAGACAAAGGAATTGATGTTTAACGAATGTTCAGGTACCTGGTTTTGAATGCTTTCAGCTTTTCATCAAGTCTCTGTAGTGCCTCATGGTCGGAGTTTGCACTTTTGGGACAATTCCATTGGTTCCACTGAGTGAGGAAATCTCATTCAAGAGCAACTATTGTATTTCAATGAAAACAAATATGTTGAACCTGTAAGTTTGTTCCGTATACTGTACCACAGGTGAGGTAGATAAATGATGTCCTCTTATGGATATACTGTACCACAGGTGAAGTAGATAAATTATGTCCTCTTATGGATATACTGTACCACAGGTGAGGTAGATAAATGATACCCTCTTATGGATATACTGTACCACGGGTGAGGTAGATAAATGATGGAAGCCCTCTTATGGATATACTGTACCACAGGTGAAGTAGATAAATGATGTCCTCTTATGGATATACTGTACCACAGGTGAGGTAGATAAATGATACCCTCTTCTGGATATACTGTACCACAGGTGAGGTAGATAAATGATACCCTCTTATGGATATACTGTACCACAGGTGAAGTAGATAAATGATGCCCTCTTATGGATATACTGTACCACAGGTGAGGTAGATAAATGATACCCTCTTATGGATATACTGTACCACAGGTGAAGTAGATAAATGATGCCCTCTTATGGATATACTGTACCACAGGTGAGGCAGATAAATGATGGAAGCCCTCTTATGGATATACTGTACCACAGGTGAAGTAGATAAATGATGGAAGCCCTCTTATGGATATACTGTACCACAGGTGAAGTAGATAAATGATGGAAGCCCTCTTATGGATATACTGTACCACAGGTGAGGTAGATAAATGATGGAAGCCCTCTTATGGATATACTGTACCACAGGTGAAGTAGATAAATGATGGAAGCCCTCTTATGGATATACTGTACCACAGGTGAGGTAGATAAATGATGGAAGCCCTCTTATGGATATACTGTACCACAGGTGAGGTAGATAAATGATGGAAGCCCTCTTATGGATATACTGTACCACAGGTGAGGTAGATAAATGATGGAAGCCCTCTTATGGATATACTGTACCACAGGTGAAGTAGATAAATTATGTCCTCTTATGGATATACTGTACCACAGGTGAGGTAGATAAATGATGGAAGCCCTCTTATGGATATACTGTACCACAGGTGAGGTAGATAAATGATGGAAGCCCTCTTATGGATATACTGTACCACAGGTGAGGTAGATAAATGATGGAAGCCCTCTTATGGATATACTGTACCACAGGTGAGGTAGATAAATGATGGAAGCCCTCTTATGGATATACTGTACCACAGGTGAGGTAGATAAATGATGGATATACTGCCCTCTTATGGATATACTGTACCACAGGTGAGGTAGATAAATGATGGAAGCCCTCTTATGGATATACTGTACCACAGGTGAGGTAGATAAATGATGGAAGCCCTCTTATGGATAAATACTGGATATACTGTACACAGGTGAGGTAGATAAATGATGGAAGCCCTCTTATGGATATACTGTACCACAGGTGAGGTAGATAAATGATGGAAGCCCTCTTATGGATATACTGTACCACAGGTGAAGTAGATAAATTATGTCCTCTTATGGATATACTGTACCACAGGTGAGGTAGATAAATTATGTCCTCTTATGGAGGCTCTGCTTTTACAGGTTTAACGGTGTACGGGGAAGTTGCCCCTAGACACTGAGCTTAGGTCCGTTTTGCATTTTCACCGCTAAATCAAATCAAATCAAATGTTATTTGTCACATGCGCCGAATACAACAGGTGTAGAGACCTTACAGTGAAATGCTGAATACAACAGGTGTAGAGACCTTACAGTGAAATGCTTACTTACAAGCCCATAACCAACAACGCAGTTTTAAGAAAATACCTATAAAAAAAGTAAGAGATAAGAATAACAAATAATTAAAGAGCAGCAGTAAATAACAATAGCGGGGCTATATACAGGATGATACCGGTACAGAGTCAATGTGGAGGCTATATACAGGATGATACCGGTACAGAGTCAATGTGGAGGCTATATACAGGATGATACCGGTACAGAGTCAATGTGGAGGCTATATACAGGGGGTACCGGTACAGAGTCAATGTGGAGGCTATATACAGGATGATACCGGTACAGAGTCAATGTGGAGGCTATATACAGGATGATACCGGTACAGAGTCAATGTGGAGGCTATATACAGGGGGTACCGGTACAGAGTCAATGTGGAGGCTATATAGAGGGGCTACCGGTACAGAGTCAATGTGGAGGCTATATACAGGGGGTACCAGTACAGAGTCAATGTGCTAGGGCACCGGTGTCGAGGTAATTGAGGTAATATGTACACGTAGGTTACACGAGTTATTAAAGTGACTATGCATAGATTATAACAGAGAGTAGTAGCAGTGTAGAAGAGGGTGTGGGGGGGGGGTGGCAATGCAAATAGTCTGGGTAGACATTTGATGAGATGTTCAGTAAGGGTTCATGTTTGCATTAGGGGAGGGGAAGCTGATCCTAGATCTGTACCCAGGGGAAACTTCACCCCAGAGCCTAATCAACTGCCACATTCAGAGGAGGTGTGTCTGCTAACGAGCTGCATATTAATTAGCAATCAGTGTTAATGTTCAGACCGAGTGTCGGGGCTCTTAATAAAAGTCCCCTGTACAGAAAATGCCTCATCCAATAAGTCTTGTAATGTAATGTAACTGAATCATTTGACCCATTGTGTGATTAGACATTTTGAGACAATAATTCCTAAATATAAACCTATGGTACAGACTTCCTGATGCAGTCTGCTCTTGATCAACCAGGTTATTATTGTGAAAATAATTTGTTATTGATTTACACGTCTAAATAACACATTTTGTTAAATGTAAATTTTTGAATTTGACAAAAACGTATTATCAATCATCGCTGACCTCTGACCCCCAGCTGACTTGCTGACCGCTCCACCGGACCTGACCAACGCTGCGGCCATGTACCGCGGCCCCGTCTACGCCCTGCACGACGTGTCCGACAAGATCCCCATGACCAACTCGCCCCTTCTGGACCCCCTGCCCAACCTGAAGATCAAGGTGTACAACTCCTCTGGCCTGGTCACTCCTTCGGAAGACCTGTCTGACTTCTCCTCCAAGCTGTCCCCTAAGGTCACCCAGTCCCTGCTGGACAGTGAGAACATGAACCTGCGTAACCAGAGCCTGGCTCGGACCCGAGACCCCTCCTGCACCGCCGCAGGATCCTTCAACTCCCAGGGAGGACACCTCATTGTGCCCAACTCAGGTACTCAATCAATCCAATGTATTTTATCAAGCCCTGTTTCAAGTGTTTACTGTCACGTGCACTAGTGAAATGCCTTTTCTTGCTTTTTCACAACAATGCAGTAGTACAATAAAACATTTATTTAAAAAAAGTCAAATAGAACAAAAACACATGAGAAATATAGGGTCAGTAGCTATATACAGGGTCAGTTCCAGGGTCAGTAGTTACATACAGGGACAGTTCCAGGGTCAGTAGTTACATACAGGGACAGTTCCAGGGTCAGTAGTTACATACAGAGACAGTTCCAGGGTCAGTAGCTATATACAGGGTCAGTAGCTATATACAGGGTCAGTAGCTATATACAGGGTCAGTTCCAGGGTCAGTAGCTATATACAGGTACAGTTCCAGGACAGTAGCTATATACAGGGTCAGTAGCTATATACAGGGTCAGTTCCAGGGTCAGTAGCTATATACAGGGTCAGTAGCTATATACAGGGTCAGTTCCAGGGTCAGTAGTTACATACAGAGACAGTTCCAGGGTCAGTAGCTATATACAGGGTCAGTAGCTATATACAGGGTCAGTAGCTATATACAGGGTCAGTTCCAGGGTCAGTAGCTATATACAGGGTCAGTAGCTATATACAGGGTCAGTTCCAAGGTCAGTAGCTATATACAGGGTCAGTTCCAGGGTCAGTAGCTATATACAGGGTCAGTAGCTATATACAGGGACAGTTCCAGGGTCAGTAGCTATATACAGGGACAGTTCCAGGATCAGTAGCTATATACAGGGTCAGTAGCTATATACAGGGTCAGTTCCAGGGTCAGTAGCTATATACAGGGTCAGTTCCAGGGTCAGTAGCTATATACAGGGACAGTTCCAGGGTCAGTAGCTATATACAGAGACAGTTCCAGGGTCAGTAGCTATATACAGGGTCAGTTCCAGGGTCAGTAGCTATATACAGGGTCAGTTCCAGGGTCAGTAGCTATATACAGGGACAGTTCCAGGGTCAGTAGCTATATACAGGGTCAGTAGCTATATACAGGGACAGTTCCAGGGTCAGTAGCTATATACAGGGACAGTTCCAGGGTCAGTAGCTATATACAGGGTCAGTTCCAGGGTCAGTAGCTATATACAGGGACAGTTCCAGGGTCAGTAGCTATATACAGGGTCAGTAGCTATATACTGGGTCAGTTCCAGGGTCAGTAGCTATATACAGGGACAGTTCCAGGGTCAGTAGCTATATACAGGGTCAGTAGCTATATACAGGGACAGTTCCAGGGTCAGTAGCTATATACAGGGACAGTTCCAGGGTCAGTAGCTATATACAGGGACAGTTCCAGGGTCAGTAGCTATATACAGGGACAGTTCCAGGGTCAGTAGCTGTATACAGGGTCAGTAGCTATATACAGGGACAGTTCCAGGGTCAGTAGCTGTATACAGGGTCAGTAGCTATATACAGGGTCAGTAGCTATATACAGGGTCAGTTCCAGGGTCAGTAGCTATATACAGGGTCAGTAGCTATATACAGGGTCAGTAGCTATATACAGGGACAGTTCCAGGGTCAGTAGCTATATACAGGGACAGTTCCAGGGTCAGTAGCTATATACAGGGACAGTTCCAGGGTCAGTAGCTATATACAGGGTCAGTAGCTATATACAGGGACAGTTCCAGGGTCAGTAGCTGTATACAGGGACAGTTCCAGGGTCAGTAGCTATATACAGGGTCAGTAGCTATATACAGGGTCAGTAGCTATATACAGGGACAGTTCCAGGGTCAGTAGCTGTATACAGGGTCAGTAGCTATATACAGGGTCAGTTCCAGGGTCAGTAGCTATATACAGGGTCAGTTCCAGGGTCAGTAGCTATATACAGGGACAGTAGCTATATACAGGGTCAGTAGCTATATACAGGGTCAGTTCCAGGGTCAGTAGCTATATACAGGGTCAGTTCCAGGGTCAGTAGCTATATACAGGGACAGTAGCTATATACAGGGTCAGTAGCTATATACAGGGTCAGTTCCAGGGTCAGTAGCTATATACAGGGTCAGTTCCGGGATCAGTAGCTATATACAGGGTCAGTTCCAGGGTCAGTAGTTACATACAGGGTCAGTTCCAGGGTCAGTAGCTATATACAGGGACAGTTCCAGGGTCAGTAGGGACACACTCTCTAACTCTTAGATACCCAGTTGAGATGCCACTAATCAGTTCTTTGCCATCAGTTCATTGACAGTATTTCAGTATTGAATGGACAGTTTGTTGATAGTATAGAGCTTGCCAGCTTGTAGTTCTAAAACCTAGAAATAAGTTACCTCTGGTTTGTTCAGGAATTTAGGTCTGAGGTTAACACCGGCTTAGGAGATCTTATACGTTTTGTTCTGAGGTAATAGCAGTCAGTTAACATGACCTTTATGGATAATGAAGCCGTTATGTTTGTTCTGAGGTAATAGCAGTCAGTTAACATGACCTTTATGGATAATGAAGCCGTTATGTTTTGTTCTGAGGTAATAGCAGTCAGTTAACATGACCTTTATGGATAATGAAGCCGTTATGTTTTGTTCTGAGGTAATAGCAGTCAGTTAACATGACCTTTATGGATAATGAAGCCGTTATGTTTTGTTCTGAGGTAATAGCAGTCAGTTAACATGACCTTTATGGATAATGAAGCCGTTATGTTTTGTTCTGAGGTAATAGCAGTCAGTTAACATGACCTTTATGGATAATGAAGCCGTTATGTTTTGTTCTGAGGTAATAGCAGTCAGTTAACATGACCTTTATGGATAATGAAGCCGTTATGTTTTGTTCTGAGGTAATAGCAGTCAGTTAACATGACCTTTATGGATAATGAAGCTGTTATGTTTTGTTCTGAGGACCTTTATGGATAATGAAGTTTTGTGTTTTTTGTTATTACATAAATTCTTAAAAATACCCAAAAAGTGACATTAGCCGATGAAGATTATCTCATAGAACAAAATGTATAAGCCTGTTTTTACCAGGGACCTTATTTCCAGCGTTCATCCCAAAACGCCATTCATTTTCCTCATAGGCTTTGTCCAACGAACCATGGCGGAGTTAGTGCCTACAAAAACACGCCATTACTATTTCTCTCAGTTCGTTGACAGTGTTTCAGTACTGTATTGAATTGACAGTTTGTTGAGTGTTTCAGTACTGTATTGAATTGACAGTTTGTTGAGTGTTTCAGTACTGTATTGAATTGACAGTTTGTTGACAGTGTTTCAGTTCTGTATTGAATTGACAGTTCGTTGACAGTGTTTCAGTTCTGTATTGAATTGACAGTTCGTTGAGTGTTTCAGTACTGTATTGAATTGACAGTTTGTTGACAGTGTTTCAGTTCTGTATTGAATTGACAGTTTGTTGACAGTGTTTCAGTTCTGTATTGAATTGACAGTTCGTTGAGTGTTTCAGTACTGTATTGAATTGACAGTTTGTTGAGTGTTTCAGTTCTGTATTGAATTGACAGTTTGTTGAGTGTTTCAGTACTGTATTGAATTGACAGCGAGTTGACAGTGTTTCAGTTCTGTATTGAATTGACAGCGAGTTGAGTGTTTCAGTACTGTATTGAATTGACAGTTTGTTGACAGTGTTTCAGTTCTGTATTGAATTGACAGTTTGTTGAGTGTTTCAGTACTGTATTGAATTGACAGTTCGTTGACAGTGTTTCAGTTCTGTATTGAATTGACAGTTCGTTGAGTGTTTCAGTTCTGTATTGAATTGACAGTTCGTTGAGTGTTTCAGTACTGTATTGAATTGACAGTTTGTTGAGTGTTTCAGTTCTGTATTGAATTGACAGTTTGTTGAGTGTTTCAGTACTGTATTGAATTGACAGCGAGTTGACAGTGTTTCAGTTCTGTATTGAATTGACAGCGAGTTGAGTGTTTCAGTACTGTATTGAATTGACAGTTTGTTGACAGTGTTTCAGTTCTGTATTGAATTGACAGTTTGTTGAGTGTTTCAGTACTGTATTGAATTGACAGTTCGTTGACAGTGTTTCAGTTCTGTATTGAATTGACAGTTCGTTGAGTGTTTCAGTTCTGTATTGAATTGACAGTTCGTTGAGTGTTTCAGTACTGTATTGAATT
Source organism: Oncorhynchus gorbuscha (assembly GCF_021184085.1). NCBI lineage: Eukaryota > Metazoa > Chordata > Actinopteri > Salmoniformes > Salmonidae > Oncorhynchus > Oncorhynchus gorbuscha. The sequence continues at coordinate 76,243,171 of NC_060176.1, forward strand.
GACAGTTTGTTGACAGTGTTTCAGTTCTGTATTGAATTGATAGTTCGTTGACAGTGTTTCAGTTCTGTATTGAATTGACAGTTCGTTGAGTGTTTCAGTACTGTATTGAATTGACAGTTTGTTGAGTGTTTCAGTTCTGTATTGAATTGACAGTTTGTTGAGTGTTTCAGTACTGTATTGAATTGCCAGCGAGTTGACAAAGATTCAGGTTGGTGATATTGTCAGCAGGCTGCATTTGAAAGAAATAAAAATTATTTCACCTATATTTAAACTGGGTAGGCAAGTTGAAAACAAGTTCTCATTTACAATTGCGACCTGGCCAAGATAAAGCAAAGCAGTTCGACACATACAACAACACAGAGTTACACATGGAGCAAAACAAACATACAGTCAATAATACAGTAGAAAATAAGTCTATATACAATGTGAGCAAATTAGGTGAGATAAGGGAGGTAAAGGTGAAAAAAGGCCATGGTGGCGAAGTAAATACAATATAGCAAGTAAAACACTGGAATGGTGGATTTGCAGTAGATGAATGTGCAAAGTAGAAACACTGGGGTGCAAAAAAATAAATAAAAATAAAAAAATACAGTAGGGGGAGAGGTAGTTGTTTGGGCTATTTATAGATGGACTATGTACAGGTGCTGTGATCTGTGAGCTGCTCTGACAGCTGGTGCTTAAAGCTAGTGAGGGAGATAAGTGTTTCCAGTTTCAGAGATTTTATTCGTTCGTTCCAGTCATTCTCCAGCAGAGAAATGGAAGGAGAGGCGACCAAAGGAAGAATTGGTTTTGGGGGTGACCAGAGAGATATACCTGCTGGAGCGCGTGCTACGGGTGGGTGCTGCTATGGTGACCAGCGAGCTGAGATAAGGGGGGACTTTACCTAGCAGGGTCTTGTAGATGACCTGGAGCCAGTGGGTTTGGCGACGAGTATGAAGTGAGGGCCAGCCAACGAGAGCGTACAGGTCGCATTGGTGGGTAGTATATGGGGCTTTGGTGACAAAACGGATGGCACTGTGATAGACTACATCCAATTTATTGAGTAGGGTATTGGAGGCTATTTTGTAAATGACATCACCGAAGTCGAGGATCGGTAGGATGGTCAGTTTTATGAGGGTATATTTGGCATCATGAGTGAAGGATGCTTTGTTGCGAAATAGGAAGCTAATTCTAGATTTAAGTTTGGATTGGAGATGGTTGATGTGAGTCTGGAAAGAGAGTTTACAGTCTAACCAGACATGTAGGTATTTGTAGCTGTCCACATATTCTAAGTCAGAACCGTCCAGAATAGTGATGCTTGGACTGGCGGGCAGGGGCAGGCAGCGATCGGTTGAAGAGCATGCATTTAGTTTTACTTGTATTTAAGAGCAGTTGGAGGCCACGGAAGGAGGTTGTTAATGCAGTTTTCAAAGAAGGGCTAGAAGTATACAGAATGGTGTCGTCTGCGTAGAGGTGGATCAGAGACTCACCAGCAGCAAGAGCGACATCATTGATGTATACAGAGAAGAGAGTCGGCCCAAGAATTGAACCCTGTGGCACCCCCATAGAGACTGACACACTGAACTCTATCAGAGAAGTAGTTGGTGAACCAGGTGAGGCAATCATTTGAGAAACTAAGGCTGTTGAGTCTGCCGATGAGGTGATTGACAGAGTCGAAATGCATACCTGAGTTACCTCCTCTTTGACACCTGTATGCTTTTCTCTCAGCAGCGGCAGACAGCAAGGTTGTATGGCACCACCATTCATTCTCAATGCAATGTCAAATACTGCCACATAAATCTCTGTGTCAGGGAGGAATTCCTCCCCATCCCGAGGTGATGAATGGAAGAGCTAATTCAAAGGGAGTGACGGGTTTGCCAGCAGATGGAGAACATGGCAACCTGCTTAATGAATGACATGAAAGCCGATAGCTGGCTGGAGACATGTCAAACTAATCAGCCGCTGTTTCGGAAGCACATTGACAGGTAACTGTAGCTGACTGAGGTGTAACAGTTGCCATGTTGCCAGTACTCACTGTACCGTAGTAGACTCATTCACGTAGCCTACTATATTGGATGTTATTGATAGTCTGTCCTGATCACTTACCGTAACAGTGTTTCCTGGTTCTGGTCTTGGTTCTGGTCTGGTTCTGGTCCTGGTCCTGGTTCTAGCCCTGGTCCTGGTTCTAGTCTTGTTTCTGGTCCTGGTTCTTGTCCTTTTTCTAGTCCTAGTCCTGGTTCTAGTTCTGGTTCTAGTCATGGTTCTGGTCCTGGTTTTGGTTCTGGTTCTGGTTCTAGTCTTGGTTCTGGTTCTGATTTTAGTCCTGGTTCCGGTTCTGGTCCTAGTCCTAGTTCTAGTCCTGATTCTGGTTCTGAGGACCCAAAGGGCTTCACTTTTATTTTTTTATTTTTTCCTAGCACTAACGCTAACTGCGGCAGATCCCGGCTCATGCCTCATGCATGGGATTCCATTTGGGATTCAGACATACATGACTGTGGATCCTTGGGCAGATGAAGTATAGCCCACTTATAGAGGGTTTCTAGGGGCTATTACCTCCAATTAGGGCCAAGTAAATGGGATTGTGGCTTGGAGTTGATTAAACACAACGAATGTGATGATTCAATCCGGTTTGTCCCTTTAGTGTTGTGTTTGAGTTAGTTTTCGTCATGTTATAATGGCACAGGGTAAGTGATAGGCAGTTTGGGAGCTGTTCCCTTGACCTGCCCTGGGGACAGAGAAGAAAGAACACTCATTGCGTTACATTGGATGTCCTGTAACGGGCATAGACAACTGTTCTAGAATACTTTACATGAGGTTGTTCTGCCTGTGTTGTAACAATGTCGCCTAATTACTACGGTAATAACATTGTTGTGACATAGTATTTGGGTTAATTGCTCCTAGTGATGAAGTTTGGGCAGTACTTGTTTTTAACACAAGAGGAATGAAGTCCCTTTAACTAAAAAAATTAAAATATTCAGCTGTTTTATATGCAGTTAAAAGACAATCACTAACGAGCTATGTAACAATATGTTTTTATATATATTTAATATATATATTTATAAGTACAGCGTTACTACACAGGTTGGAGAGCATCGTAATGTAAAGTGTTACCCAAAATGATATGCAGTCATACTTCCACATAAGAGCCTGATCAAGCTGGCCAGCGGTATTGATGTAGGGTTTAATTGAACCTCTGTTCTCCTGTGCAGCTCTGTCAACACATGCCACAGACTAGTGTCCTTTCTTCTTGGGTTGGAGTGTTCCTTGTGTTCCCACTCACTGACACTTTAGTTCCCATTTAATCGTAGTAAGTGTTTGGCTGGAGGCACAGGGGAACAGTGCAAATGTCACCCTCTGGAGCGCTCCCCACAGCGACCTGGGGAATTAGTGATTGGATGAGAGCCTCACTCCCTGCTGGAGGGACTGAACACAGTAAACAGTCACATTGGAAACAGCCCTGTGTCCAAATGAGTCCAAATCACAGACACAGGCTAAAAGCCTGATAAGTGGCTACTTGGACCAAGAGGAGTCCTGTTTTGTTGGCCACTTGAGATATTTAATGTGGGGGTGTGGGTATATAGTTGATGTGGATGTGTGCCTCTCACTCAGCCCAGTATGTGTTGTTTTCAGGAGTCCAGCCTGCTGTGTGACTTACTGACTTGTGATTTCTCTCTCCCTCTCTCTCCTTCTCTCCCTCTCTCTCCCTCTCTCTCCCTCTCTCTCCTTCTCTCCCTCTCTCTCCCTCTCTCTCCCTCTCTCTCCTTCTCTCTCCCTCTCTCCCTCTCTCTCCTTCTCTCCCTCTCTCTCCTTCTCTCCCTCTCTCTCCCTCTCTCTCCCTCTCTCTCCTTCTCTCGCTCTCTCTCCCTCTCTCCCTCTCTCTCCTTCTCTCCCTCTCTCTCCTTCTCTCCCTCTCTCTCCCTCTCTCTCCTTCTCTCGCTCTCTCTCCCTCTCTCTCTCTCTCTCTCTCCTTCTCTCCCTCTCTCTCCCTCTCTCTCCTTCTCTCGCTCTCTCTCCCTCTCTCCCTCTCTCTCCTTCTCTCACTCTCTCTCCCTCTCTCACTCTCTCTCCCTCTCTCGCTCGCTCTCTCTCCCTCTCTCCCTCTCTCTCCTTCTCTCCCTCTCTCTCCTTCTCTCGCTCGCTCTCTCTCCCTCTCTCCCTCTCTCTCTTCTCTCGCTTCTCTCTCTCCTCTCTCTCCCTCTCTCTCCTTCTCTCCCTCTCTCTCCTTCTCTCGCTCTTTCTCCCTCTCTCTCCTTCTCTCGCTCTTTCTCCCTCTCTCTCCTTCTCTCGCTCTCTCTCCCTCTCTCTCCTTCTCTCACTCTTTCTCCCTCTATCTCCTTCTCTCACTTTTTCTCGCTCCTCTTGCTCTCTCTCTGCGTTCTCGCTCTCTCCACGCTCTTGCTCTTTCTCCCTCTCTCTTCGCGCTCTCGCTCTGTCTCCCCCCTTACTCTCCTCCTTCCTCCCTCCCTCCCTCCTGCAGGTGTGAGTTTGCTGGTGCCAGCGGGTGCTGTTCCTCAGGGTCGTGTGTATGAGATGTACGTGACGGTGCACAGGAAGGACAGCATGAGGTGAGCTCCATTAGCACAGTAGCAGCACCAGGGCCTTCCTGTCAGCCTATTCTGTCTGCCTGCCTGCCTTCTTATCAGCCTGCCTGTCTTCCTGTCAGCCTATTCTGTCAGCCTGCCTGCCTTCCTATCAGCCTGCCTGTCTTCCTATTCTGTCAGCCTGCCTGCCTTCCTATCAGCCTATTCTGTCAGCCTGCCTGTCTTCCTGTCAGCCTATTCTGTCAGCCTGCCTGTCTTCCTGTCAGCCTATTCTGTCAGCCTGCCTGTCTTCCTGTCAGCCTATTCTGTCAGCCTGCCTGTCTTCCTGTCAGCCTATTCTGTCAGCCTGCCTGCCTTCCTATCAGCCTATTCTGTCAGCCTGCCTGTCTTCCTGTCAGCCTATTCTGTCAGCCTGCCTGGCTTCCTGTCAGCCTATTCTGTCAGCCTATTCTGTCAGCCTGCCTGCCTTCCTGTCAGCCTATTCTGTCAGCCTGCCTGTCTTCCTGTCAGCCTATTCTGTCAGCCTGCCTGTCTTCCTGTCAGCCTATTCTGTCAGCCTGCCTGCCTTCATATCAGCCTATTCTGTCAGCCTGCCTGTCTTCCTGTCAGCCTATTCTGTCAGCCTGCCTGGCTTCCTGTCAGCCTATTCTGTCAGCCTATTCTGTCAGCCTGCCTGCCTTCCTATCAGCCTGCCTGTCTTCCTATCAGCCTATTCTGTCAGCCTGCCTGCCTTCCTATCAGCCTGCCTGCCTTCCTATCAGCCTATTCTGTCAGCCTGTTCTGTCAGTAAATTCAATAGATTGGACATGATTTGGAAAAACACACAACTGTCTACAGGAAGTCACCTTTCAACATGTTTACCTTTTGTTGCCTTACAGACAGTAACCCACACTATCCAAGTGAAAAGAAAATAAAGAAAAAAAACTCTGAAAATGAACTACAATTAAAACAGTAAAATACCCTATTTGGATGAGTGAACACCCTCCTGAGTTAATAATTGGTGAAACCACCTTTCATTGCAGCCACGAGTCTCTTTGAATACGTCTCTACTAACGTTGCACACCTGGACTGTGCAGTATTTGCCCATTCTTCCTTGCAGAATTGTTGAAGCTCAGTCAAATTGCATGGTGACTGCTCATGGACTGCACTCTTCAAGTCATTCCACAGATTCTTGATGGGATTTACGTCGGGGCTCTGACTAGGCTACTCAAGGACAAGAATCTGTCGATATTTTGCACTTTCCATTTCCCCTTCTATCCTAACCAGTCCCTGCTGAAGAGAAACACGCCACAACAGGGCGCTGCCACCACCATGCTTTACTGTAGGCATGGTGTTCTTTGGATGGGAAAAATATATTGGGTTTTTGCCAGAAATATCGTTTTACGTTCAGGACAAAAAAGTCAATTTTGGTCTCATCTGACCACAGCACCTTTTGCCACTTGGCCTCGGAATCCACAATATGATTTTTGTCAAAGCTTCAAACGAAACTTGATAGTGGCTTTTTTTTTAGGAGTGTTTTTTTTCTTCTAGCCACATCTCATAGAGGCCAGATTTGTGGAAGGCTTGTGATATTGTGGTCACATGCACACATTGACCAGTCTTTGCCTCCTTCAATGTCACCATTGGCTTCTTGGTAGCCTCATGCCTCCTTGCCCGGGGAAGGTTCACCTTCCAACAGGACAATGACCTTAAGCACACAGGCAAGACAAAGCAGGATTGGCTTCGGGACACGTCTCTGAATGCCCTGGAGTGGCCCAGCCAGCCCAGACTTGAACCCGGTCAAACATCTCTAGAGACACCTGAAAATATCTGTGCAGCGACGCTCCCCGTCCAATCTGACAGAGCATGAGAGGATCTGTAGAGAAGAATAGGAGAACCTCCCCAAATACAGGTGTGCCAAGCTTGTAGCGTCATACCCAAGAAGACTTGAGGCTGTAATCGCTGCAAAATGTGCTTCAAAAAATGACTGAGTCAATACTTATGTAATGTTGTATTTCCATTTTCTGTTTGTTTTTTGTTTTGTCATTATGGAGTAATGTGTGTAGGAAAAAACGATTTAATCCATTTCAGTATAAGTTTGTAACATAACAAAATTAGGAAAAAGTCAAGGGGTCGGAATACCTTCCGAATGCACTGTCATTCGGTAACCAAAGGAAAGTCACACATCTGCAAACATCTGTAAAAAAAAAAAAGTTTACTACAGTGACAATACATTTTGTCCTGAAAGGAGCATTTTAAAATCTCTCTCTCTCTCCTTCTCTCGCTCTCTAGGCCACCGGTAGAGGATGTTCAGACAGTGTTGAGCCCCGTGGTGAGCTGTGGTCCCCCAGGGGCCCTCCTGACCCGCCCAGTCATCCTCACCATTCATCACTGTGCCGAGGCCGACGGAGACGACTGGCAGATCCAGTTGAAGAACCAGCTGAATCAGGGCCAATGGGAGGTGAGAACGGTAGCTGTAATGGTCAGGCTTATTTATAAACCACAGGTCATGTTCCCCTGCTCAGACGTATACCAGCTTTTACAATACGTTTCAGCTAATCACATGTATCAGCAACCTGGTGCCTGACTGCACAGTCGATGACGTCGCACGCGACCATTGGTTGATGCATGCAACGTCCGAGCAGGGGATCACGACCTATAGCTGAGAGGGTGGGACTGTCACTGTAGTGAGTCATTGAAGAATACAACTGAAATATTCATGCTTTGTCATGAAGCTTTGTCAGGTTAAATATACCATATGTGTGTATACTGTACCTGCTGTTGACAAGGAAGTCATAGTGTTGAATTGTATACAGAAGATATAGTCTGGGGGAACAGACATGTCTCCTGGGTAGGAGGAACTGCAGAGGTCCTCCATGCCAATATCGACATAAAGACAGGTTGTGTCCCAAACAGCATCCTCTTCCATACAAGCTCTGGTCAGATGGCATATATAATAATATTATTATTATATATTATTATTATTATATTAGGTAGGGGACTATACAGGCTCTGGTCAGAGGTAGGGGACTATACAGGCTCTGGTCAGAGGTAGGGGACTATACAGGGTACCATTTGGGACGCTGCCACGTGCTTGTAGAATGGGATAAGTGTAGTGATGGCAGGGGGAGAAGACAGACTGGGCCACGCTTGGCAGGGCTCTGTAAACACAGCACCCAAACTCAATTAGACAAGCAGGATGGTTGAAAAACTGTTAGCACAAGGAATCCCTTTGTTCCATCCATCCATCCCTCCCTCTGTTCCATCCGTCCCTCCCTTTGTTCCATCCATCCCTCCCTCTGTTCCATCCCTCCCTCCCTCTGTTCCATCCCTCTGTTCCATCCCTCTGTTCCATCCCTCCCTCCATCTGTTCCATCCCTCCCTCTGTTCCATCCCTCTGTTCCATCCGTCCCTCCCTTTGTTCCATCCATCCCTCCCTCTGTTCCATCCCTCCCTCCCTCTGTTCCATCCCTCTGTTCCATCCCTCCCTCCCTTTGTTCCATCCATCCATCCCTCCCTCTGTTCCATCCATCCCTCCCTCTGTTCCATCCGTCCCTCCCTTTGTTCCATCCATCCCTCCCTCTGTTCCATCCCTCCCTCCCTCTGTTCCATCCCTCTGTTCCATCCCTCTGTTCCATCCCTCCCTCCATCTGTTCCATCCCTCCCTCTGTTCCATCCCTCCCTCTGTTCCATCCCTCTGTTCCATCCATCCCTCCCTCTGTTCCATCCCTCTGTTCCATCCCTCCCTCCATCTGTTCCATCCCTCCCTCTGTTCCATCCCTCTGTTCCATCCGTCCCTCCCTTTGTTCCATCCATCCCTCCCTCTGTTCCATCCCTCCCTCCCTCTGTTCCATCCCTCTGTTCCATCCCTCTGTTCCATCCCTCCCTCACTCTGTTCCATCCCTCCCTCCCTCTGTTCCATCCCTCTGTTCCATCCCTCTGTTCCATCCATCCCTCCCTCTGTTCCATCCCTCTGTTCCATCCATCCCTCCCTCTGTTCCATCCATCCCTTCCTCTGTTCCATCCATCCCTCCCTCTGTTCCATCCCTCCCTCCCTCTGTTCCATCCCTCTGTTCCATCCATCCCTCCCTCTGTTCCATCCCTCCCTCCCTCTGCTCCATCCCTCTGTTCCATCCCTCTGTTCCATCCATCCCTCACTCTGTTCCATCCCTCCCTCCCTCTGTTCCATCCCTCTGTTCCATCCCTCTGTTCCATCCATCCCTCCCTCTGTTCCATCCATCCCTCCCTCTGTTCCATCCATCCCTTCCTCTGTTCCATCCATCCCTCCCTCTGTTCCATCCCTCCCTCCCTCTGTTCCATCCCTCTGTTCCATCCCTCCCTCCCTCTGTTCCATCCATCCCTCCCTTTGTTCCATCCATCCCTCCCTCTGTTCCATCCCTCTGTTCCATCCCTCCCTCCCTCTGTTCCATCCCTCCCTCTGTTCCATCCCTCTGTTCCATCCATCCCTCCCTCTGTTCCATCCCTCTGTTCCATCCCTTTGTTCCATCCATCCCTCCCTCTGTTCCATCCCTCTGTTCCATCCCTCCCTCCCTCTGTTCCATCCCTCCCTCTGTTCCATCCCTCTGTTCCATCCCTCCCTCCCTCTGTTCCATCCATCCCTCCCTCTGTTCCATCCCTCTGTTCCATCCCTCCCTCCCTCTGTTCCATCCCTCCTCTGTTCCATCCCTCTGTTCCATCCCTCCCTCCCTCTGTTCCATCCCTCCCTCCCTCTGTTCCATCCCTCCCTCTGTTCCATCCCTCTGTTCCATCCCTCCCTCCCTCTGTTCCATCCATCCCTCCCTCTGTTCCATCCCTCTGTTCCATCCCTCCCTCCCTCTGTTCCATCCCTCCCTCTGTTCCATCCCTCTGTTCCATCCCTCCCTCCCTCTGTTCCATCCATCCCTTCCTCTGTTCCATCCATCCCTCCCTCTGTTCCATCCCTCTGTTCCATCCCTCCCTCCCTCTGTTCCATCCATCCCTCCCTCTGTTCCATCCGTCCCTCCCTTTGTTCCATCCATCCCTCCCTCTGTTCCATCCCTCCCTCCCTCTGTTCCATCCCTCTGTTCCATCCCTCTGTTCCATCCCTCCCTCCATCTGTTCCATCCCTCCCTCTGTTCCATCCCTCCCTCTGTTCCATCCCTCTGTTCCATCCATCCCTCCCTCTGTTCCATCCCTCTGTTCCATCCCTCCCTCCCTCTGTTCCATCCCTCTGTTCCACCCCTACTCCATCTGTTCCATCCCTCCCTCTGTTCCATCCCTCCCTCTGTTCCATCCCTCTGTTCCATCCATCCCTCCCTCTGTTCCATCCCTCTGTTCCATCCATCCCTCCCTCTGTTCCATCCATCCCTTCCTCTGTTCCATCCATCCCTCCCTCTGTTCCATCCATCCCTTCCTCTGTTCCATCCCTCTGTTCCATCCCTCTGTTCCATCCATCCCTCCCTCTGTTCCATCCATCCCTTCCTCTGTTCCATCCATCCCTCCCTCTATTCCATCCCTCTATTCCCTCCCTCTGTTCCATCCCTCTATTCCCTCCCTCTGTTCCATCCATCCCTTCCTCTATTCCATCCCTCTATTCCCTCCCTCTGTTCCATCCCTCTATTCCCTCCCTCTGTTCCATCCATCCCTTCCTCTGTTCCATCCCTCTATTCCCTTCCTCTGTTCCATCCATCCCTTCCTCTGTTCCATCCATCCCTTCCTCTGTTCCATCCATCCCTTCCTCTATTCCATCCCTCTATTCCCTTCCTCTGTTCCATCCATCCCTTCCTCTGTTCCATCCCTCTATTCCCTTCCTCTGTTCCATCCATCCCTCCCTCTGTTCCATCCATCCCTTCCTCTGTTCCATCCCTCTATTCCCTTCCTCTGTTCCATCCCTCTATTCCCTTCCTCTGTTCCATCCCTCTATTCCCTTCATCTGTTCCATCCCTCTATTCCCTTCCTCTGTTCCATCCCTCTATTCCCTTCCTCTGTTCCATCCATCCCTCCCTCTGTTCCATCCATCCCTTCCTCTGTTCCATCCATCCCTCCCTCTGTTCTATCCATCCCTTCCTCTATTCCATCCCTCTATTCCATCCCTCTATTCCTCTATTCCATCCCTCTATTCCCTCCCTCTGTTCCATCCATCCCTCCCTCTGTTCCATCCATCCCTCCCTCTGTTCCATCCATCCCTCCCTCTGTTCCATCCATCCCTTCCTCTGTTCCATCCATCCCTCCCTCCTCTGTTCCATCCATCCCTCCCTCTGTTCCATCCATCCCTCCCTCTGTTCCATCCATCCCTTCCTTTATTCCATCCCTCTATTCCCTTCCTCTGTTCCATCCATCCCTCCCTCTGTTCCATCCCATCCCTTCCTCTATTCCATCCCTCTATTCCCTTCCTCTGTTCCATCCATCCCTCCCTCTGTTCCATCCCATCCCTTCCTCTATTCCATCCCTCTATTCCCTCCCTCTGTTCCATCCATCCCTTCCTTTATTCCATCCCTCTATTCCCTCCCTCTGTTCCATCCATCCCTCCCTCTGTTCCATCCATCCCTCCCTCTGTTCCATCCCTCTATTCCCTCCCTCTGTTCCATCCATCCCTCCCTCTGTTCCATCCATCCCTCCCTCTGTTCCATCCATCCCTCCCTCCCTCCCTCTGTTCCATCCATCCCTCCCTCCCTCCCTCTGTTCCATCCATCCCTCCCTCCCTCTGTTCCATCCATCCCTCCCTCCCTCTGTTCCATCCATCCCTCCCTCTATTCCATCCATCCCTCCCTCTGTTCCATCCATCCCTCCCTCCCTCTGTTCCATCCATCCCTCCCTCTGTTCCATCCATCCCTCCCTCCCTCTGTTCCATCCATCCCTCCCTCTGTTCCATCCATCCCTCCCTCCCTCTGTTCCATCCATCCCTCCCTCCCTCTGTTCCATCCATCCCTTCCTCTGTTCCATCCATCCCTCCCTCTGTTCCATCCATCCCTCCCTCCCTCTGTTCCATCCATCCCTCCCTCCCTCTGTTCCATCCATCCCTCCCTCTGTTCCATCCATCCCTCCCTCCCTCTGTTCCATCCATCCCTCCCTCTGTTCCATCCATCCCTCCCTCTGTTCCATCCATCCCTCCCTCTGTTCCATCCATCCATTCCTCCCTCTGTTCCATCCATCCCTTCCTTTATTCCATCCCTCTATTCCCTCCCTCCCTTCCCTCCCTCCCTCCTTCTCTCTCTCCCAGCGTGAGCAGACTACCTCTGAGGAGTGGTGTGTGTGTGTGATAAAGGCCCACCTGGTCCTGTATTGGTGGTGTGTTGGTACTGTTTGTGATAAGACTGTCTGCAGGCGTCACTGTTGTTATCGCACAGAAACACAATGTCTGTCCACAATTATGCATTCAGTGTGTGTGTGGGTGGGTGTGGGTGGGTGGGTGTGTGCTTAGGTTTATTGAGCCACAGATCAGAATGAAATCCATGGAGTTGGACACAGCCATAGAGTTGAACACAGCCTGTCAGCTATATTCTGGGAAAAATCACAGCTGTGGTTAGAAGCAATAACCGATTCACACAATATTGGTTTTCTACAACCTCGTATTGATACGGCTCATCAAAAGGCACATCACTCCAGATAAGGTGTGATTTGGAGCTCAATAGTCATTTCAGAAAAAGGACCTGAATTGATCTATAATAATGTGTCCTCTTCCAGACCAGACTATAGATGTACCATCCTTCAAAAGATGACGGGGGTGGTGGAAAGGAGCAACAACTCCGATACAAAAGTCAAATGAAAAAAAGACAACTTGAGGGCTCGATTCAATCCGTATCGCAGAAGATCTGCTGTGTAGCTCAATTGAAATGTAAAGAGACTATTCAGGATCGATGGAAAGATGAAAGGAGCAAAATTACAGAGAGATCATTGATGAAAACCTGCTCCAGAGCGATCAAGACCTCCTGGACAGGACGCTAGTCTATCTCCTGTTTCTGTAGTGAGACAGACAGCTTGATGTACCAGTACACCCCCTGGACAGGACACTAGTCTGTCTCCTGTTTCTGTAGTGAGACAGACAGCTTGATGTACCAGTACACCCCCTGGACAGGACACTAGTCTGTCTCCTGTTTCTGTAGTGAGACAGACAGCTTGATGTACCAGTACACCTCCTGGACAGGACACTAGTCTGTCTCCTGTTTCTGTAGTGAGACAGACAGCTTGATGTACCAGTACACCTCCTGGACAGGACACTAGTCTGTCTCCTGTTTCTGTAGTGAGACAGACAGCTTGATGTACCAGTACACCTCCTGGACAGGACACTAGTCTGTCTCCTGTTTCTGTAGTGAGACAGACAGCTTGATGTACCAGTACACCTCCTGGACAGGACGCTAGTCTGTCTCCTGTTTCTGTAGTGAGACAGACAGCTTGATGTACCAGTACACCTCCTGGACAGGACGCTAGTCTATCTCCTGTTTCTGTAGTGAGACAGACAGCTTGATGTACCAGTACACCCCCTGGACAGGACACTAGTCTGTCTCCTGTTTCTGTAGTGAGACAGACAGCTTGATGTACCAGTACACCCCCTGGACAGGACACTAGTCTGTCTCCTGTTTCTGTAGTGAGACAGACAGCTTGATGTACCAGTACACCCCCTGGACAGGACACTAGTCTGTCTCCTGTTTCTATATCTTGAGGCAGCTTGATGTACCAGGACACCCCCTGGACAGGACACTAGTCTGTCTCCTGTTTCTGTAGTGAGACAGACAGCTTGATGTACCAGTACACCTCCTGGACAGGACATTAGTTTATCGATGGACCTTTATGCTTAATTTTTTACTATACGTTTTAATACCACATCAGTACCACGAGAATTGTGAAGCCGTTAAAATCCGTACATATCCATGCTTCACCCCATTGGTTAACTGTAGTCTCAATGGAAGTGAACAGTCATCCAACCCAGCCTTCAATACAGTATTGTACCCCACCCTTTGCCTTGCTATTATATGACTGGTGCTTTCTCTGAGGTCCTATTGTAGAGGCTAAAGACCGGCTTTAATGTTGCTGTTGTACTGTTTAACGGCCAAGCTTACTGCAAAGGCTTTTAATTCCTGTTTTTCTCCCCTCATAATAGCAGGAAAGTGAATGCTTGTGTGTGGCTGGTGTACTGGAGGCATCAGGATAAGGATTATAGATTAAAGAAGGTAGAGGATCACAGTGTGGGTAAACAGAGTTATGGAACAAGAAAGAGGAGACTTAGAGGAGAGGTCAGACTTGGCCAGTGTGTGCTGCTTGTGCACACACACACACACACACACACACACACACACACACACACACACACACACACACACACACACACACACACACACACACACACACACACACACACAAGGGTTTCTCTGAAGAGTTTAAATTCTATCAGGGGAATTAAATATGCCCAGTCTCTCATCATACAATAACCGTGTGTGTCCCAAACAGGACGTGGTAGTGGTCGGGGAGGAGAACTTCACCACGCCCTGCTACATCCAGATGGATGAGGAGGCATGTCATCTACTGACAGAGACCCTGGGGACCTACTGCCTGGTGGGCCAGTCCGTCAGCAAGGCTGCCGCCAAGCGCCTCAAACTGGCCATCTTCGGCCCTGTGTCAAGCACCACACTGGAGTACCACATTAGAGTCTACTGTCTGGACGACACTCAGGACGCACTCAAGGTAAGGGGGGGGGGGCAGCGTTAAGATAGTCCCAAGGAGTCAGTGAGACTAATATGGACACCGTACACACCAATGAAGTCCTACTCTCTCCTGCGTACCTGTGCACCTCACTCGTTCACTCTTTAAGCAAAGCTCTTTCCCACAAATGTTTCAACATTTCAAGGGAGGACAGTTTGAAAACAAAATGTTAGGTTGGTGTTTCTAATGACATGTCAAAGTCACTTTAATTGGTCTTGCTTTCAAAGGGAATTTTGTAGTTGGGGTGTTGGAAGATGAGGCGACGGAGTCGATTGATATTCCTATACTGCAGTAGTTGTTGAAGGATGAGGAGGAGGCGGTGTCGATTGATATTCCTATACTGCAGTAGTTGTTGAAGGTGGAGGAGGTGACGGAGTCGATTGATATTCCTATACTACAGTAGTTGTTGAAGGTGGAGGAGGTGACGGAGTCGATTGATATTCCTATACTGCAGTAGTTGAAGGTGGAGGAGTCGATTAATATTCCTATACTGCATTACTTGTTGAAGGAGGAGGCGGTGTTGATTGATATTCCTATACTGCAGTAGTTGTTGAAGAAGGAGGAGGAGGCGGAGTCGATTGGTATTCTTATATTGCAGTAGTTGTGGAAGGAGCAGGTCTGGGACAGGTAGCATGTCCGGTGAACAGGTCAGGGTTCCAAAGCCGCAGGCAGAACAGTTGAAACTGGAGCAGCAGCATGGCCAGGTGGACTGGGGACAGCAAGGAGTCATAATGCCAGGTAGTCCTGAGGCATGGTCCTAGGGCTCAGGTCCTCCGAGAGAGAGAAAGAAAGAGAGAATTAGAGAGAACATACTTAAATTCACACAGGATAAGACAGGAGAAGTACTCCAGATATAACAGACTGACCCTAGCCCCCCCGACACAAACTACTGCAGCATAAATACTGGAGGCTGAGACAGGAGGGGTCAGGAGACACTGTGGCCCCATCTGATGATACCCCCGGACAGGGCCAAATAGGAAGGATATAACCCCACCCACTATTTTCAGCCACCAACTTACTATCCTGAGACAAGGCCGAGTACAGCCCACAAAGATCTCCGCCATGGCGCAACCCAAGGGGGGGTGCCAACCCAGACAGGAAGATCACAACAGTGACTCAACCCACTCAAGTGACGCACCCCTCCTAGGGACAGCATGAAAGAGCACCAGTAAGCCAGTGACTCAGCCCCTGTAATAGGGTTAGAGGCAGAGAATCCCAGTGGAGCGAGGTGAACCGGCCAGGCAGAGACAGCAAGGGCGATTCGTTGCTCCAGAGCCTTTCCGTTCACCTTCACACTCCTGGGCCAGACTACACTCAATCATGGAACCTACTGAAGAGATGAGTCTTCAGTAAAGACTTAAAGGTTGAGACCGAGTCTGCGTCTCTCACATGGGTAGGCAGACCGTTCCATAAAAATGGAGCTCTATAGGAGAAAGCCCTGGAGTCGATTGATATACTTACGTTACAGTCGTTGTTGAATTGAGGAGTCGATTGATATTATTTTACTGCTGTAGTTGTGGAAGGAGAAGGAGGAGGAGGAATCGATTGATATTCTTATACTGCAGTAGTTGTTGAAGGAGGAGGCGGTCGATTGGTATTCTTATACTGTAGTAGTTGTTGAAGGAGGAGGGAGAGGTGGAGTAAATTGATATTCTTATACTGTAATAGTTGTTGAAGGAGGAGGGAGAGGTGGAGTAAATTGATATTCTTATACTGTAGTAGTTGTTGAAGGAGGAGGGAGAGGTGGAGTAAATTGATATTCTTATACTGTAGTAGTTGTTGAAGGAGGAGGGAGAGGTGGAGTAAATTGATATTCTTATACTGTAGTAGTTGTTGAAGGAGGAGGGAGAGGTGGAGTAAATTGATATTCTTATACTGTAGTAGTTGTTGAAGGAGGAGGGAGAGGTGGAGTAAATTGATATTCTTATACTGTAGTAGTTGAAGGAGGAGGGAGAGGTGGAGTAAATTGATATTCTTATACTGTAGTAGTTGTTGAAGGAGGAGGGAGAGGTGGAGTAAATTGATATTCTTATACTGTAGTAGTTGTTGAAGGAGGAGGGAGAGGTGGAGTAAATTGATATTCTTATACTGTAGTAGTTGTTGAAGGAGGAGGGAGAGGTGGAGTAAATTGATATTCTTATACTGTAGTAGTTGTTGAAGGAGGAGGGAGAGGTGGAGTAAATTGACATTCTTATACTGTAGTAGTTGTTGAAGGAGGAGGGAGAGGTGGAGTAAATTGATATTCTTATACTGTAGTAGTTGTTGGAGGATGATTAGGAGTCAATTGGTGTTCTTATACTGCAGTAGTTGTTGGAGGATGATTAGGAGTCAATTGGTGTTCTTATACTGCAGTAGTTGTTGGAGGATGATTAGGAGTCAATTGATATTCTTATACTGCAGTAGTTGTTGGAGGATGATTAGGAGTCAATTGGTGTTCTTATACTGCAGTAGTTGTTGGAGGATGATTAGGAGTCAATTGGTGTTCTTATACTGCAGTAGTTGTTGGAGGATGATTAGGAGTCAATTGGTGTTCTTATACTGCAGTAGTTGTTGGAGGATGATTAGGAGTCAATTGATATTCTTATACTGCAGTAGTTGTTGGAGGATGATTAGGAGTCAATTGGTGTTCTTATACTGCAGTAGTTGTTGGAGGATGATTAGGAGTCAATTGATATTCTTATACTGCAGTAGTTGTTGGAGGATGATTAGGAGTCAATTGGTGTTCTTATACTGCAGTAGTTGTTGGAGGATGATTAGGAGTCAATTGGTGTTCTTATACTGCAGTAGTTGTTGGAGGAGGAGGGAGAGGTGGAGTAAATTGATATTCTTATACTGCAGTAGTTGTTGGAGGAGGAGGGAGAGGTGGAGTAAATTGATATTCTTATACTGCAGTAGTTGTTGGAGGAGGAGGGAGAGGTGGAGTAAATTGATATTCTTATACTGCAGTAGTTGTTGGAGGAGGAGGGAGAGGTGGAGTAAATTGATATTCTTATACTGCAGTAGTTGTTGGAGGAGGAGGGAGAGGTGGAGTAAATTGATGTTCTTATACTGTAGTAGTTGTTGGAGGAGGAGGGAGAGGTGGAGTAAATTGATGTTCTTATACTGCAGTAGTTGTTGGAGGATGATTAGGAGTCAATTGGTGTTCTTATACTGTAGTAGTTGTTGGAGGATGATTAGGAGTCAATTGGTGTTCTTATACTGCAGTAGTTGTTGGAGGATGATTAGGAGTCAATTGGTGTTCTTATACTGCAGTAGTTGTTGGAGGATGATTAGGAGTCAATTGATATTCTTATACTGCAGTAGTTGTTGGAGGATGATTAGGAGTCAATTGGTGTTCTTATACTGCAGTAGTTGTTGGAGGATGATTAGGAGTCAATTGATATTCTTATACTGCAGTAGTTGTTGGAGGATGATTAGGAGTCAATTGGTGTTCTTATACTGCAGTAGTTGTTGGAGGATGATTAGGAGTCAATTGATATTCTTATACTGCAGTAGTTGTTGGAGGATGATTAGGAGTCAATTGGTGTTCTTATACTGCAGTAGTTGTTGGAGGATGATTAGGAGTCAATTGGTGTTCTTATACTGCAGTAGTTGTTGGAGGAGGAGGGAGAGGTGGAGTAAATTGATATTCTTATACTGCAGTAGTTGTTGGAGGAGGAGGGAGAGGTGGAGTAAATTGATATTCTTATACTGCAGTAGTTGTTGGAGGAGGAGGGAGAGGTGGAGTAAATTGATATTCTTATACTGCAGTAGTTGTTGGAGGAGGAGGGAGAGGTGGAGTAAATTGATATTCTTATACTGCAGTAGTTGTTGGAGGAGGAGGGAGAGGTGGAGTAAATTGATGTTCTTATACTGTAGTAGTTGTTGGAGGAGGAGGGAGAGGTGGAGTAAATTGATGTTCTTATACTGCAGTAGTTGTTGGAGGATGATTAGGAGTCAATTGGTGTTCTTATACTGTAGTAGTTGTTGGAGGATGATTAGGAGTCAATTGGTGTTCTTATACTGTAGTAGTTGTTGGAGGATGATTAGGAGTCAATTGGTGTTCTTATACTGTAGTAGTTGTTGGAGGATGATTAGGAGTCAATTGGTGTTCTTATACTGTAGTAGTTGTTGGAGGATGATTAGGAGTCAATTGGTGTTCTTATACTGCAGTAGTTGTTGGAGGATGATTAGGAGTCAATTGATATTCTTATACTGCAGTAGTTGTTGGAGGAGGAGGGAGAGGTGGAGTAAATTGATATTCTTATACTGTAGTAGTTGTTGGAGGAGGAGGGAGAGGTGGAGTAAATTGATATTCTTATACTGCAGTAGTTGTTGGAGGAGGAGGGAGAGGTGGAATAAATTGATATTCTTATACTGCAGTAGTTGTTGGAGGATGATTAGGAGTAAATTGATATTCTTATACTGCAGTAGTTGTTGGAGGATGATTAGGAGTAAATTGATATTCTTATACTGCAGTAGTTGTTGGAGGATGATTAGGAGTAAATTGATATTCTTAATAATGATCTTGTACAGTATTGAACATCAAGAAAGCAGTCGCTGTACAGTATTTGCAGTCTATTGTTGACAATGAATGTGTTTCAAATGACTCTATTTCCTATATTTTTTTATCCAGATCCCTATAGGCCCTAGACAAAAGTAGTACACTATATTGGGAATAGGGGGGCATTTGGAACGGGCCTTATAAAATCAAAATGTAAACGTTTGTGAGAAAAGTAACTAGCACAAATACTGTATAACAGCCCCTAACCTCTGACCATTACAATAACAGCAGAGATTACAATTATTATTATTTATTTTTTTGGGGGGGGGGGGCTGCTATGATATTTATGCCTCTGCTTTCTCATTCAACATTATTCACAATTCGTTCAGGATTTTCCGTAATCATGTCAGCATCCACATTAATATAGAAGTGTTTAGAAACATACTGTTTTCTTATTTTCAACAAAAGTGACTCCAAAATGACACCATGTTATTACAATAATTTCTATTGGGCACAAAATCATCTGAAACACAACCAAAGCGAACAACAAATGCATCCAACAATTTTGTAGAGTCACTATCTTGATGTAGTCATTGGTGTTAGGAATATGGGACCAAATACTCACCTTTTTGTAGAGTCACTATCTTGATGTAGTCATTGGTGTTAGGAATATGGGACCAAATACTCACCTTTTTGTAGAGTCACTATCTTGATGTAGTCATTGGTGTTAGGAATATGGGACCAAATACTAACCTTTTTGTTACGCTCGTCGTCGGATGATAAATGACCGGACCAAGGTGCAGCGTGGTAGGCGTACATTCTCTTTATTTGAAAACGGGGAAAAACACCGTGAACACAAAACGACTGTAACGCTAGCCGTGCATAAAGCAACAAACAAAGACAAGGTCCCACAAAACCCAAAAAGGAAACTGACAACTTAAATCTGATTCCCAGTCAGAGACAACGATAGACAGCTGCCTCCGATTGGGAATCAAACACACCAACATAGAAACAGAAAACCTAGAATGCCCACCCTAATCACACCCTGACCTAACCAAATAGAGAAATGGAAAGGCTCTCTGAGGTCAGGGCGTGACACTTTTGACTTATTTAATACACATATAAGTGATTTTGTCCAAATACTTTTGGTCTCTTAAAATTTCTAAACATTAAAGCATTAAAATACCCTCAACTTAAAGATGACAGTCTGCAATTTAACCTCATGGTCTTTGTATAATTTTAAATTCAAAGTGCTGAAGTACAGAGCTAAAACTAACAAAAAGTATCACTGGCCCAATACTTTTGGAGCTCACTGTACACTAATACAATGACTCTTCACCAGCCTGCTGGTTTGCACTAGCTTCATACAGCCGTAGGCTTATGCATCCAGTATTGTAATGGATACTTCCATTGTGGTTACCGTAAGTCAAGTCAAGTTCAGTCAGTCAAAAGTCAATGTAAGTCAAGTTGTACATTGTGTTATTGTCTATGCTGCTGTAGGAGGTACTACATTGTCTTATTGTCTATGCTGCTGTAGGAGGTACTACATTGTCTTATTGTCTATGCTGCTGTAGGAGGTACTACATTGTCTTATTGTCTATGCTGCTGTAGGAGGTACTACATTGTGTTATTGTCTATGCTGCTGTAGGAGGTACTACATTGTCTTATTGTCTTTGCTGCTGTAGGAGGTACTACATTGTCTTATTGTCTATGCTGCTGTAGGAGGTACTACATTGTCTTATTGTCTATGCTGCTGTAGGAGGTACTACATTGTCTTATTGTCTATGCTGCTGTAGGAGGTACTACATTGTCTTATTGTCTATGCTGCTGTAGGAGGTACTTGATTGTCTTATTGTCTATGTTGCTGTAGGAGGTACTACATTGTCTTATTGTCTATGCTGCTGTAGGAGGTACTACATTGTCTTATTGTCTATGCTGCTGTAGGAGGTACTACATTGTCTTATTGTCTATGCTGCTGTAGGAGGTACTACATTGTCTTATTGTCTATGCTGCTGTAGGAGGTACTTGATTGTCTTATTGTCTATGTTGCTGTAGGAGGTACTACATTGTCTTATTGTCTATGCTGCTGTAGGAGGTACTACATTGTCTTATTGTCTATGCTGCTGTAGGAGGTACTACATTGTGTTATTGTCTATGTTGCTGTAGGAGGTACTACATTGTCTTATTGTCTATGCTGCTGTAGGAGGTACTACATTGTGTTATTGTCTATGCTGCTGTAGGAGGTACTACATTGTGTTATTGTCTATGCTGCTGTAGGAGGTACTACATTGTGTTATTGTCTATGCTGCTGTAGGAGGTACTACATTGTGTTATTGTCTATGCTGCTGTAGGAGGTACTACATTGTGTTATTGTCTATGCTGCTGTAGGAGGTACTACATTGTGTTATTGTCTATGCTGCTGTAGGAGGTACTACATTGTGTTATTGTCTATGCTGCTGTAGGAGGTACTTCAGATGGAGACCCAGATGGGAGGGAAGCTGCTTGATGAACCAAAGACCCTGAACTTCAAGGACAGCACCCACAACCTGCGCCTCTCTGTCCACGACGTCCCCCACGGACAGTGGAAGAGCAAGCTGCTCGCCAAGTACCAGGTGAGCTCATGGTGAAACTTTAAAGTTGTCATAGAAGTTGTCGTACGCCTTTATTGGTCTGCTCGACTGGCATGGCGATACAGTGATTGAAAATGACCATGTACTTGCAATATATAGTGAATAAATGGTGTGTGTGTGTGTGTGTGTGTGTGTGTAGGAGATCCCCTTCTACCAGGTGTGGAGTGGCTGCCAACGAACACTTCACTGCACCTTCACCCTGGAGCGGTTCAGCTCCAGCACCACAGAGCTCAGCTGTAAGCTGTGTGTCCGCCAAGTAGAAGGGGAGGGGCAGATCTTTCAGCTCAGCAGCACTTTGTCTGAGGTGAGACTCAAACCTCACACCACCGTTTACTGGATACACTGCACACACTGTACACTCTGTGTGTGTGACTCAAATGGCACCCTAATTCATATGTAGTGCACTACTTTTCACCAGGGCTCTCTCTGACTATAGCACTCTCTGACTATAGGACTCTCTGACTATAGCACTCTCTGACTATAGCACTCTCTGACTATAGGACTCTCTGACTATAGCACTCTCTGACTATAGGACTCTCTGACTATAGCACTCTCTGACTATAGGACTCTCTGACTATAGCACTCTCTGACTATAGCACTCTCTGACTATAGCACTCTCTGACTGTAGCACTCTCTGACTATAGCACTCTAAACTCCAGACCTAGACCATCTCTGACTATAGGACTCTCTGACTATATCACTCTCTGACTATAGCACTCTCTGACTATAGGACTCTCTGACTATAGGACTCTCTGACTATAGCACTCTCTGACTATAGCACTCTCTGACTATAGCACTCTCTGACTATAGCACTCTCTGACTATAGGACTCTGACTATAGACTACTATAGCACTCTCTGACTATAGCACTCTCTGACTATAGCACTCTCTGACTGTAGCACTCTCTGACTATAGCACTCTCTGACTGTAGCACTCTCTGACTGTAGCACTCTCTGACTATAGCACTCTCTGACTGTAGCACTCTCTGACTGTAGCACTCTCTGACTATAGCACTCTCTGACTGTAGCACTCTCTGACTGTAGCACTCTCTGACTATAGCACTCTCTGACTGTAGCACTCTCTGACTATAGCACTCTAAACTCCAGACCTAGACCATCTCTGACTATAGGACTCTCTGACTATATCACTCTCTGACTATAGCACTCTCTGACTATAGCACTCTCTGACTATAGCACTCTCTGACTATAGGACTCTCTGACTATAGCACTCTCTGACTATAGCACTCTCTGACTATAGCACTCTCTGACTGTAGCACTCTCTGACTGTAGCACTCTCTGACTATAGCACTCTCTGACTGTAGCACTCTCTGACTGTAGCACTCTCTGACTATAGCACTCTCTGACTGTAGCACTCTCTGACTGTAGCACTCTCTGACTATAGCACTCTCTGACTATAGCACTCTCTGACTATAGCACTCTCTGACTATAGGACTCTCTGACTATAGCACTCTCTGACTATAGCACTCTCTGACTATAGGACTCTCTGACTATAGCACTCTCTGACTATAGGACTCTCTGACTATAGCACTCTCTGACTATAGCACTCTCTGACTATAGGACTCTCTGACTATAGCACTCTCTGACTATAGCACTCTCTGACTATAGGACTCTCTGACTATAGCACTCTCTGACTATAGCACTCTCTGACTATAGCACTCTCTGACTATAGCACTCTCTGACTGTAGCACTCTCTGACTGTAGCACTCTCTGACTATAGCACTCTCTGACTATAGCACTCTCTGACTGTAGCACTCTCTGACTGTAGCACTCTCTGACTATAGGACTCTCTGACTATAGCACTCTCTGACTATAGCACTCTCTGACTATAGCACTCTCTGACTATAGGACTCTCTGTCTATAGCACTCTCTGACTATAGCACTCTCTGACTACAGCACTCTCTGACTATAGGACTCTCTGACTATAGCACTCTCTGACTATAGCACTCTCTGACTATAGGACTCTCTGACTATATCACTCTCTGACTATAGCACTCTCTGACTATAGGACTCTCTGACTATAGCACTCTCTGACTATAGGACTCTCTAACTATAGCACTCTCTGACTATAGCACTCTCTGACTATAGCACTCTCTGACTATAGGACTCTCTGACTATAGCACTCTCTGACTATAGCACTCTCTGACTATAGCACTCTCTGACTATAGGACTCTCTGACTATAGCACTCTCTGACTATAGCACTCTCTGACTATAGGACTCTCTGACTATAGCACTCTCTGACTATAGGATACTATAGCACTCTCTGACTATAGGACTCTCTGACTATAGCACTCTCTGACTATATCACTCTCTGACTATAGCACTCTCTGACTATAGCACTCTCTGACTATAGCACTCTCTGACTGTAGCACTCTCTGACTATAGCACTCTGACTATAGCTGACTATAGCACTCTCTGACTATAGCACTCTCTGACTATAGCACTCTCTGACTATAGCACTCTCTGACTATAGCACTCTCTGACTATAGGACTCTCTGACTATAGCACTCTCTGACTATAGCACTCTCTGACTACTAGGACTCTCTGACTATAGCACTCTTTGACTATAGCACTCTCTGACTATAGCACTCTCTGACTATAGCACTCTCTGACTATAGGACTCTCTGTCTATAGCACTCTCTGACTATAGCACTCTCTGACTATAGCACTCTCTGACTATAGGACTCTCTGACTATAGCACTCTCTGACTATAGCACTCTCTGACTATAGGACTCTCTGACTATATCACTCTCTGACTATAGCACTCTCTGACTATAGGACTCTCTGACTATAGCACTCTCTGACTATAGGACTCTCTGACTATAGCACTCTCTGACTATAGCACTCTCTGACTATAGCACTCTCTGACTATAGGACTCTCTGACTATAGGACTCTCTGACAATAGCACTCTCTGACTATAGCACTCTCTGACTATAGCACTCTCTGACTGTAGCACTCTCTGACTGTAGCACTCTCTGACTATAGCACTCTCTGACTATAGCACTCTCTGACTATAGCACTCTCTGACTGTAGCACTCTAAACTCCAGACCTAGACCATCTCTGACTATAGCACTCTCTGACTATAGGACTCTCTGACTATAGCACTCTCTGACTATAGCACTCTAAACTCCAGACCTAGACCATCTCTGACTACACTCCAGACCTAAACCAACTCTGACTACACTCCAGACCTAGACACTCCAGACCTAAACCAACTCTGACTACACTCCAGACCTAGACACTCCAGACCTAGACCATCTCTGACTACACTCCAGACCTAAACCAACTCTGACTACACTCCAGACCTAGACACTCCAGACCTAGACCATCTCTGACTACACTCCAGACCTAGACACTCCAGACCTAGACACTCCAGACCTAAACCAACTCTGACTACACTCCAGACCTAGACACTCCAGACCTAGACCATCTCTGACTACACTCCAGACCTAGACACTCCAGACCTAGACACTCCAGACCTAGACCATCTCTGACTACACTCCAGACCTAGACACTCCAGACCTAGACCATCTCTGACTACACTCCAGACCTAGACACTCCAGACCTAGACCATCTCTGACTACACTCCAGACCTAGACACTCCAGACCTAGACCATCTCTGACTACACTCCAGACCTATACCATCTCTGACTACACTCCAGACCTAGACACTCCAGACCTAAACCAACTCTGACTACACTCCAGACCTAGACACTCCAGACCTAAACCATCTCTGACTACACTCCAAACCTAGACACTTTTTTCTACTGTGTTATTGACTTGTTAATTGTTTACTCCATGTGTAACTCTGTGTTGTCTGTTCACACTGCTATGCTTTATCTTGGCCAGGTCGCAGTTGCAAATGAGAACTTGTTCTCAACTAGCCTACCTGGTTAAATAAAGGTGAAAAAAATAAAAATAAAATAAATAAAATAAAAACTCCAGACCTAAACCATCTCTGACTACACTCCAGACCTAGACCAACTCTGACTACACTCCAGACCTAGACACTCCAGACCTAAACCATCTCTGACTACACTCCAGCCCTGACACTCCAGACCTAGACCATCTCTGACTACACTCCAGCCCTGACACTCCAGACCTAAACCAGCTCTGACTACACTCCAGACCTAGACACTCCAGACCTAGACCAACTCTGACTACACTCCAGACCTCAACCATCTCTGACTACACTCTAGACCTAGACCAACTCTGACTACACTCTAGACCTAGACCAACTCTGACTACACTCCAGACCTAGACCAACTCTGACTACACTCCAGACCTAGACACTCCAGACCTAAACCATCTCTGACTACACTCCAGCCCTGACACTCCAGACCTAGACCAACTCTGACTACACTCCAGCCCTGACACTCCAGACCTAGACCAACTCTGACTACACTCCAGACCTAGACACTCCAGACCTAAACCAACTCTGACTACACTCTAGACCTAGACCAACTCTGACTACACTCTAGACCTAGACCAACTCTGACTACACTCTAGACCTAGACCAACTCTGACTACACTCCAGACCTAGACCAACTCTGACTACACTCCAGACCTAGACACTCCAGACCTAAACCAACTCTGACTACACTCCAGACCTAAACCATCTCTGACTACACTCCAGACCTAAACCATCTCTGACTACACTCCAGACCTAGACCAACTCTGACTACACTCCAGACCTAAACCATCTCTGACTACACTCCAGACCTAGACCATCTCTGACTACACTCCAGACCTAAACCATCTCTGACTACACTCCAGACCTAAACCATCTCTGACTACACTCCAGACCTAGACCATCTCTGACTACACTCCAGACCTAAACCATCTCTGACTACCATCTCCAGACCTAAACCATCTCTGACTACACTCCAGACCTAGACCAACTCTGACTACACTCCAGACCTAAACCATCTCTGACTACACTCCAGACCTAAACCATCTCTGACTACACTCCAGACCTAGACCAACTCTGACTACACTCCAGACCTAGAAACTCCAGACCTAGACACTCCAGACCTAGACCATCTCTGACGACACTCCAGACCTAGACCAACTCTGACTACACTCCAGACCTAGACCATCTCTGACTACACTCCAGACCTAGACCATCTCTGACTACACTCCAGACCTAGACCAACTCTGACGACACTCCAGACCTAGACCATCTCTGACTACACTCCAGACCTAAACCATCTCTGACTACACTCCAGACCTAGACCAACTCTGACGACACTCCAGACCTAGACCATCTCTGACTACACTCCAGACCTAAACCATCTCTGACTACACTCCAGACCTAGACCAACTCTGACTACACTCCAGACCTAGAAACTCCAGACCTAGACACTCCAGACCTAGACCATCTCTGACGACACTCCAG
Organism: Oncorhynchus gorbuscha; assembly: GCF_021184085.1. Classification (NCBI taxonomy): domain Eukaryota; kingdom Metazoa; phylum Chordata; class Actinopteri; order Salmoniformes; family Salmonidae; genus Oncorhynchus; species Oncorhynchus gorbuscha. Next base: position 76,269,875 of record NC_060176.1, read on the forward strand.
ACCTAGACCAACTCTGACGACACTCCAGACCTAGACCATCTCTGACTACACTCCAGACCTAGACCAACTCTGACTACACTCCAGACCTAGACCAACTCTGACTACACTCCAGACCTAGACACTCCAGACCATGATCATCTCTGACTACACTCCAGACCTAGACACTCCAGACCATGACCATCTCTGACTACACTCCAGACCTAGTTCCAAATACTATTTGAAATATTTAGAATACTTTATTAAACGTTTGCTTTAGGCTGCCTGGAGTGCAGGATGAGACGAGTTTCCTCGTGTGCTTGCCACCCGGTTGGTTCCATTGTGCCAGGCAAGCTCAATCAAGCCCAGCTGAAGGATTTGTGAGATTTAAAACTGTATTTGAACCCAGATTTGTATACCGCTATCTGGCTAATATTGTAATCTCAAATCAAATCAAATTGTATTGGTCACATACACGTGTTTAGCAGATGTTATTATGGGGGTAGCAATAAGTAATATCTAACAGTTTCAGAACATGTACATATTACACACATCTAAGTAAAGGAATGGAATTTAGAATATATAAATATATGGACGAGCAATGTCAGAGCGGAATAGACAAAGATACAGTAGAATAGTATAGAATACAGTATATACATATGAGATGAGTAATACAAGATGTGTAAACATTATTAAAGTGACTAGTGCTCCAAGTGGCCAGGGATTTCAAGTCTATGTATATAGGCAGCAGCCTCTAATGTGCTAGTGATGGCTGTTTAACAGTCAGGTGGCTTTGAGATGGATGCTGTTTTTCAGTCTTTTTATTTTATTTTAGTTTCACCTTTATTTAACCAGGTAGGCTAGTTGAGAACAAGTTCTCATTTACAACTGCGACCTGGCCAAGGTAAAGCATAGCAGTGCGACACAAACAACAACACAGAGGTACACATGGGATAAACAAACGTACAGTCAATAACATAATAGAAAAAAAAGAAAGTCTATATACAGTGTGTGCAAATGGCATGAGGAGGTAAGGCAATAAATAGGCCATAGTAGCGATGTAATTACAATTTAGCAGATTAACACTGGAGTGATAAATGAGCAGATGGTGATGTGCAAGTAGAGATATTGGTGTGCAAAAGAGCAGAAAAGTAAATAAAAACAATTTGGGAATGAGGTAGGTAGATTGGGTGGGCTATTTACAGATGGACTATGTACAGCTGCAGTGATCGGTTAGCTGCTCAGATAGTAGATGTTTAACTTCTTGCGTCGAGCCATCCCGGATCCGGTATCGTGACTACAGCCTCAAGCTCATTACCATAACGCAACGTTAACTATTCATGAAAATCGCAAATGAAATGAAAGTAATCTATTTGCTCTCAAGCTTAGCCTTTTGTTAACAACACTGTCATCTCAGATTTTCAAAATATGCTTCTCAACCATTGCAAAACAAGCATTTGTGTAACAGTATTGATGGCTAATGTAGCATTTAGCATAGCATTTAGCGTTAGCATTCAGCAGGCAACATTTACACAAAAAAACAGAAAAGCATTCAAATAAAATAATTTACCTTTGAATAACTTTTCAATGAGGAGACTCTCAGATAGCAAATGTACAGTTTTTCCTGAAAGATTATTTGTTTAGGACAAATCGCTCCGTTTTCATTCATGAAAATCGCAAATGAAATGAAATTAATCTATTTGCTCTCAAGTTTAGCCTTTTGTTAACGACACTGTCATCTCAGATTTTCAAAATATGCTTCTCAACCATTGCAAAACAAACATTTGTGTAACAGTATTGATGGCTAACGTACCATTTAGCGTTAGCATTCAGCATGCAACATTTTCCACAAAAACCATAAAAGCATTAAAATAAAATAATTTACCTTTGAAGAACTTCAGATGTTTTCAATGAGGAGACTCTGTTAGATATCAAATGTTCCGTTTTTACAAAAAATATTATTGGTGTTGACTAATCGCTCCGTTTTGTTCATCACGTTTGGTTAAGGAAAAAAAAAGTAATTAAAACGCGAACTTTTTTCCAAATTAACTCCATAATATCAACAGAAACATGGCAAACGATGTTTAGAATCAATCCTCAAGGTGTTTTTCACATATCTATCGACGATAAAATCCATCGTGGCAGTTTACTTTCAATTCTGAAGAAATGGAACGAGCATGGACCTACAGATTACGCACACAGGACACCGGGCGGACACCTGGTAAATGAAGTCTTTTATGGTCAATCTTCCAATGATATGCCTACAAACACGTCACAATGCTGCAGACACCTCGGGGAATAGACAGAAACCGCAGGCTCATTCCTGGCGCATTCACAGCCATATAAGGAGACATTGGAACACAGCGCCTTCAGAATCTGGGGCATTTCCTGTATGAAACTTCATCTTGGTTTCGCCTGTAGCATTAGTTCTGGGGCACTCACAGATAATATCTTTGCAGTTTTGGAAATGTCAGAGTTTTTTCTTTCCAGAGCTGTCAATTACATGCATAGTCGAGCATCTTTTCGTGACAAAATATCTTGTTTAAAACGGGAACGTATTTTATCCAAAAATTAAAAGAGCGCCCCCTATCTCGAAGAAGTTAATCTGCTGTTTGACCCCGTCTGCTGTTGACCCCGTCTGCTGTTGACCCCGTCTGCTGTTGACCCCGTCTGCTGTTGACCCCGTCTGCTGTTAACCCCGTCTGCTGTTGCCCCCGTCTGCTGTTGACCCCGTCTGCTGTTGACCCCGTCTGCTGTTGCCCCCGTCTGCTGTTGCCCCCGTCTGCTGTTGACCCCGTCTGCTGTTGACCCCGTCTGCTGTTGACCCCGTCTGCTGTTGACCCCGTCTGCTGTTAACCCCGTCTGCTGTTGACCCCGTCTGCTGTTGACCCCGTCTGCTCTTAACTTCCCTTTTGTCGTACTTGTGCTGGTGTCTGCCTGTTTTTCTGTCGCTGTGTAAAAGCCCTCCAGGCCGGGTATCAAACAAAGCTATTTCGATCAATCTGCTTGTCTTTCAGACAACGTAAGAAGTGCTGTTTCACTAAGGGCTAAGTAGACTTGTAACACAAATCATTTGTATCAACAGAGTTTATTTTCCATTTCATATCAATGATCCCTTTTCTTTTTTAGTAGAATTGCTGTTTTGGCAGTTAGAGGAAAGAGCAGAGCTATGGGACGGGTTCTCTTTCTTTGTTATTGGAATTCATCAGGAAAAGCATTTATAATCAGGCAGAGTGGCCGACTGAGATGAAAACAGGAATTATGGGACAATTCCTCCCAGAAAGACATGCAATGTTGTTTGTGCGTGCGTGCGTGCTTGCTTGTGTACTTGTAAGTGTGTGGGAGAGAGAGAACAATAGCCAGATGCAGTATAGAGAGGCTTCAGTGGAGAACAGGCACCATTTTTGGACAGGAACTGATGGAGCAGGAGACACCCTAGCATGTTCACAAGGGTAGTTATTTAACATATGTATTATTCCCTGTGTAACAGTATAACTTTAGACCGCCCCCTCGCCTATACCCGGGCGCAAACCAAGGACCCTCTACACACATCAACAACAGTTGAAGCATCGTTACCCATCGCTCCACAAAAGCCACGGCCCTTGCAGAGCAAGGGGAACCACTATCTCAAGGCCTCAGAGCAAGTGACGTCACCGATTGAAACGCTATTTAGCGAGCACCACCGCTAACTAAGCTAGCCGTTTCACATCCGTTACACCTGCTTTGAAATGCCCGCTGTGGTGCTTTTCTATTCGCCTGCTGATTGACTACAGTATCAGCCAGCACACTCACACACACATCCATACACACTCACACACACATCCACACACACTCACAGACACATCCACACACACTCACACACACATCCATACACACTCACACACACATCCATACACACTCACACACACATCCATACACACTCACACACACATCCATACACACTCACACACACATCCATACACACTCACACACACATCCACACACACTCACACACACATCCATACACACTCACACACACATCCATACACACTCACACACACATCCATACACACTCACACACACATCCATACACACTCACACACACATCCATACACACTCACACACACATCCATACACACTCACACACACATCCACACACACTCACAGACACATCCACACACACTCACAGACACATCCACACACACTCACACACACATCCATACACACTCACACACACATCCACACACACTCACAGACACATCCACACACACTCACAGACACATCCACACACACATCCACACACACTCACACACACATCCATACACACTCACACACACATCCATACACACTCACACACACATCCACACACACTCACACACACATCCATACACACTCACACACACATCCACACACACTCACACACACATCCATACACACTCACACACACATCCACACACACTCACACACACATCCATACACACTCACACACACATCCATACACACTCACACACACATCCACACACACTCACACACACATCCATACACACTCACAGACACATCCACACACACTCACACACACATCCACACACACTCACACACACATCCATACACACTCACACACACATCCACACACACTCACACACACATCCATACACACTCACACACACATCCACACACACTCACAGACACATCCATACACACTCACACACACATCCATACACACTCACACACACATCCACACACACTCACAGACACATCCACACACACTCACAGACACATCCACACACACTCACACACACATCCACACACACTCACACACACATCCATACACACTCACACACACATCCACACACACTCACAGACACATCCACACACACTCACACACACATCCATACACACTCCACACACACATCCATACACACTCACACACACATCCATACACACTCACACACACATCCACACACACTCACAGACACATCCACACACACTCACACACACATCCATACACACTCACACACACATCCACACACACTCACAGACACATCCACACACACTCACACACACATCCATACACACTCACACACACATCCACACACACTCACACACACATCCATACACACTCACACACACATCCACACACACTCACACACCTTCGCACGCACGCATGCACTCACTCACTCACTCACACACAAACAAACACACACATACATTCATGTTTCATACACATCACACCTGCTGCTACCAGATTTACTATTGCTAATATTGCACAGTTTAAGGACTTGCCCCCCCCCCCCCTTTCTCAGATACATGTCTAAATATTGGACAATAAATTGTGCCTTCCTATATTAAATGCTAAAATGTTTATTATATTCTACTGCCATGTCTTTTTTTATCATTATAGGTTGAAGCAGAGAAGCTGCCGTAGCCCGATTGCATTTGTTCCCGTTCATTATTGTTATTATTATGTTCCCTTTTCTGCCATTTCCATGATATGAAAAGGCCCAGGACTATGCGAATATAGCAACTTGGTAAAGGCCCAAGGGGCACACCCTCTAATGCAATACCAAGCCGATTGGCCACATGGTTGGTGGTATAACAAGTGATTGAACATGCTAACTTTGTAAGGTCAGACACGCACCCCGTGTGATCTAGAGTAATGACATTCAGTCCGTAGGCACCGAATGACCAATATGGCATCTATGGACCAAGGTCTGTAAATGCACTATTCTCCAGACTTGTACGTCAAACACCGTGGCCATAACTGACCAATAAACATTCACATGGGTGTGGTGGGTGTGGTCTGTCACATATATGCATATAAATCAGTCCCGGATAAACAGTGTCAAGGCTTAACATATGCAAGCACATTCATATCGACCACACACTGGCGATATAACAGGCACATTTTTTATATACCTGTATCTTCATCTGTCTGACTCAAGGTTATAGCTAACCTGTAAAATATGGTTGAGGTTGGCCACAATGTAGCGCTGTTGGGCAGAAAAAAAACAATCAATATGTGAACGAACACCTGCTCTTCGAACATCTCAGTCCAAAATAATGGGCATTAATATGGAGTTATAACAGCCTCCACTCTTCTGGGAAGGCTTTCCACTAGATGTTGAAGCATTGCTGCGGGGACTTGCTTCCATTCAGCCACGAACATTAGTGAGGTCGGGCACTGATGTGGGGCGATTGGGCTCAGCTCGCAGCCGACGTTCCAATTAATTCCAAAGGTGTTCGATGGGGTTGAGGTCAGGGCTCTGTGCAGGCCAGTCAAGTTCTTCCACATAAACCATTTATGTATGGACCTCGCTTTGTGCACTGGGGCATTGACATGTTGAAACAGGAAAGGGCCTTCCCCAAACTGTTGCCACAAAGTTGGAAGTACAGAATTGTCTAGAACGTCATTGTAGGCTGTAGCGTTAAGATTTCCCTTCACTTGAACTAAGGGGCCTAGCCAAACCATGAAAAACTGTCCCAGACCATTATTCCTCCACCACCAAACTTTACAGTAGCGTTCTCCTGGCATCCGACAAACCCAGATTCGTCCATTGGAATGCCAGACGGTAAAGCGTGATTCATCACTCTGGAGAACGCATTTCCACTTGATCTTTACACCACTCCAGCCGGAGCTTGGCGTTGCACATGGTGATCTTAGGCTTGTGTGTGGCTGCTCGGGCCATGGAAACCCATTTCAAGAAGCTCCCGACAAACAGTTATTGTGCTGATGCTGCTTCCAGACACAGTTTGGAACTCTGTAGTGAGTGAAGCAACCGAGGGCTCGTTCTGCGAGCTTGTGTGGCCTATCGTTGTTGCTCCTAGATGTTTCCACTTCACAATAACAGCACTTCCAGTTTTTGCAGGTGCAGAAATTTGACGAACTGACTTGTTTGAAGAGTTCTTCAGTAAGGCCATTCTACTGCCAATGTTTGTCTATGGAGATTGCATCGCTGTGTGCACGTTTCTTTATACCCGTCAGCAATGGGTGTGGCTGAAATTTCAAATCCACTAATTTGAACTAATTTTAGGGGTGTTCACAAACTTTTGTATATATAGTGTATCAAATCTGGTTCAGCAGTTCTGGAGAAGACTTTTAACGTGGTCAACGTCATTGGACAATGGTCCAAAATACATCAAAAGCAAATAATATTGCATGATCGGTTTGATTTTGAGTTCTGATATTTGGCAAGCTTAGTAAGAAGTACTGTAATTCATCCTAGGGCAGTGTCACCCCTTTGTCCTGATGGTTTCACAGTTGGCACACAGCTGAACCCCAGCAACACTGCTTGCAGCTTTAATGTCTTATTGTTGTTGCATTTTTTATTTGTTTTATTTCCCCTATATTTAATTGTCGAGTGGAAACCTGCATTTCATTGGATGATATGTACCATGTGTGTCACGTTCTGGCCTTTAGTTCCTGTTTTATGTCTTTGTGTTAGGTTGGTCAGGGCGTGAGTTGGGGTGGGTAGTCTATGTTCTTTTTTCTAGGTTGCTATATTTCTATGTGTTTGGCCTAGTATGGTTCTCAATCAGAGGCAGGTGTCGTTCATTGTCTCCGATTCAGAATCATACTTAGGTAGCCTGTTTTCCCCATTTTGGTTGTGGGTTTTTAATTTCTGTTTAGTCTGTTCACCTGGCAGAACTGTTTCGTTTTCTCTTCGTTATTATTTTGTGTAGTGTTCAGTTTGTTCAATTAAAACATGACGAACACTTACCACGCTGCATTTCGGTCCTCCTCTCCTTCCACCAACGAGAAGTGTTACAATGTGGTCCATTGTGGCTCAGTTGGTAGTGCATGGTGCTTGCAACGCCAGGGTTGTTGGTTTGATTCCCGCTGCGGGACTACTAAAGGAAAATGCCTGCACTCACTACTGTAAGTCTCTCTGGATAAGAGCGTCTGCTAAAGTGATGTAAACTTAAAACACAAGCAGTCGTTTTGTTCTTCTATCCTCATGACGACCTAAAATGTATTTCCATTCAAAATCCTATTTTCCCTAAACCTAACCCAATCACCTTAACCTAACCTTAACACGTAACACTAAACCTAACTCCTAACCCTAAAGATAACCAGTAAACCCTAATTGCAACCCTAAACCTAACCCAATCACCTTAACCTAACCTTAACACGTAACACTAAACCTAACTCCTAACCCTAAAGATAACCAATAAACCCTAATTGCAACCCTAAACCTAACCCCTAAGCTTAAAATAACATTCATATTCATGGGGACATGTTGTTTACCTATTGTGAGGACTTTGGGGGATATTAGGTCCCCAAAAGCATAGAAGACCCCCCCCCCCCCCCCCAGCCCTGTCATCACACAGCTAACACTCTTTGATTGTCTATCTGTCTGTTCTCCATCTCAGGATACCCAGAACATCGACACGTCTCTCATGGACCCGGCTAGCAACATCACCACCCTGGTGGGGCTCAACGCCTTCCGTATCCCTCTCTCCATCAGACAGAAGCTCTGTGGCAGCCTTGACGCGCCCCAGACCAGAGGATCCAATGACTGGAGGATGCTGGCCCACAAACTCAACCTGGACAGGTCAGAGGGAACACCCCAGCACATACAGCGCCTTCGGGAAGTATTCACACCCGTGACTTATTCCACATTTTGTTGTGTTGCAGCCTGAATTTAAAATGGATTAAACTGAGATGTTGTCACTGGCCTACTCTACCCCATATTGTCAACGTAGAATTATGTTCTTCAAAATTTTTACAAATTAATTCAAAATTAAAAGCTGAAATGTCTTGAGTCGATAAATATTCAACCCCTTTGTTATGGCAAACCTAAGTTCAGGAGTAAAAATTTGCTTAAAAGTCACATAAGTTGCATAGACTCACTCTTTGTGCAATAATGTTTAACTTGATTTTTGAATGACTATCTCATCTATGTACTACACACATACACTTATCTGTAAGGTCCCTCAGTCTAGCAGTGAATTTCAAACACAGATTCAACCACAAACAGGGTTGAAAGCCTCGCAAAGAACGGCACCTATTGGTAGATGGGTAACAATAAAGAAAGCAGACATTGAATATCCATTTGAGCAGGGTGAAGTTATTAATTACACTTTAGATGGTGTATCAATATACTCAGTGACTACAAAGATACAGGAGAATACAATGTTGTTGATCCATCATCAGTAGTTACTCCTCAATATTAACCTAAATGACAGAGTGAAAAGAAGGAAGCCTGGATAGAATACAAATATTACAAAACATGCATCCTGTTTACATTAAGGCACTAAAGTAAAATTGCAAAGAAATTAACTTTATGTCCTGAATACAAAATGTTATGTTTGGATCAAAGCCAACACAACACATCACTGAGTACCACTCTTCATATTTTCAAGTATGGTGGTGACTGCATCATGTTATGGGTATCCTTGTTATCGGCAATGACTAGGGAGTTTTTCGGATGAAAAAAAACGGATTAGAGCTAAGTACAGGCAAAATCCTAGAGGGAAACCTGGTTCAATCTGCTTTCCAACAGATACTGGGAGACAAATTCACCTTTCATCAGGACAATAACCAAGGCTAAATGTACACCGGAGTTGTTTACCAAGACAACATTGAATGTTCCTGAGTGGCGTAGTTAGAGTTTTGACTTAAATCGGCTTGAAAATATTTGGCACGACTTGAAAATGTCTGTTCAAAAAAACGATTAACAACTAGACAGAGCTTGAAGAATTAAAAACATTATGATATGCAAATATTGTACAATCTAGGTGTGCAACGATCTTAATAAAGACAACGACTCATAGCTGTAATTTCAGGTGATTCTAACATGTATTGACTCAGCGGTGTGGATACTTTATGTAAATGATATATTTCTGGATTTAATTTTCAATACATTTCAATTCAGGCTGTACAACAACACATCGTGGAATATGTCAAGGGGTGTGAATACTTTCTGAAGGCGCTGTACATACATAAAGCTTCCCATCCTACAATCCTAACCGTTATTGGGTGAAATGCAAAACTGACCCAAGATCAGTGTATAGGGCCAACTGCACCCTACAGCCTTGCACACCACCTTATAAATACACAATGTCACATCCTCACCACCTACATCATCCATAATTGTGGTGACCCTTGCCTATGTAGGCAAGCTATGACTGTCCTCGAGTGGGTTAATCCAATGAGAAGCAGTGGTTAGCAAGACATCAGACATAGACCCATGTTGATCACCAAGATACATTTTTTAGATTAAGACAGCTAACACACAAGTGGATGGAGAGAGTGAGACAAGCGAGCAACAGAAGATGAGGAAGGGAGAGCAGGCAGAAGCGGGGTCCTAAAGGCAAGCCTCTCCCCCCTCCTCTCTGACTGTGCACTGGGGGGGAAGGCAGAGGCTGCTTAAGTTTGTTCCCATCTAAGCATCCTCCTCCTCATCATTCAGTTAGTTCACATCTAAGCAGGAGCAGCCTCATCAAGTTAGTCACGTCTAAGCAGGAGCATCCTCATCCTTAAGTTAGTTCACATCTAAGCAGGAGCATCCTCATCCTTAAGTTAGTTCACATCTAAGCAGGAGCATCCTCATCCTTAAGTTAGTTCACATCTAAGCAGGAGCATCCTCATCCTGAATTTATTTCACGTCTAAGCATCCTCCTCCTCATCATTCATTTAGTTCACATCTAAGCAGGAGAAGCCTCATCCTTAAATTAGTTAACGTCTAAGCAGGAACATCTTCATCCTTAAGTTAGTTAACGTCTAAGCAGGAGCAGCCTCATCCTTAAGTTAGTTAACGTCTAAGCAGGAGCATCCTCATCCTTAAGTTAGTTAACGTCTAAGCAGGAGCAGCCTCATCCTTAAGTTAGTTAACGTCTAAGCAGGAGCAGCCTCATCCTTAAGTTAGTTAACGTCTAAGCAGGAGCATCCTCATCCTTAAGTTAGTTAACGTCTAAGCAGGAGCATCCTCATCCTTAAGTTAGTTCACGTCTAAGCAGGAGCAGCCTCATCAAGTTAGTCACGTCTAAGCAGGAGCAGCCTCATCCTTAAGCAGAGGGGTGGAGAGAGAACTGCTCTAAAGATGGCTGCATTATGATGTTGGACATGAACGTGACCCTGTTTTTTACCACAAAGGTGTCTCTTGTTGTCTCTCAGGTATCTGAACTATTTTGCCACCAAGTCCAGTCCCACAGGGGTGATCTTGGACCTGTGGGAGGCCCAACACTTCCCAGACGGGAACCTCAACAGACTGGCCGCCGTGCTGGAGGAGATGGGTCGCCACGACAGCCTGGTCCCATGACGACGGAGCACTGACACCCGAGGACCGGACCAGGGTCCATCTGAGTGTGTCTGAGTCACAGACACCGACGGACACAAACAGACCAACGCACAGACAGACAATGTCTTGACTGTCACCCATGGCAATGGGCAGGACAAAAAAAACATGTGTGGGTGGGAGAAATTAGTGAGCAAAAAGACCTTGTTGTTGATGTGTGATCCGAGTCGTTCTCTTTGCTGTGATTATTTTGTATTGGGGGACAACAGAAAGAAAACAAATCCTGGAGATCCCATTGTTATCCTTGGCTGTGCGTTCCTTGGTACAGTCTGCTTTTCTTTACACAGTTTCCTAGGAAACGGTCTATTCTGCTGTCCATATATGTGGATGATTTCCTACTTCAGACTTTACTAACGTATGTAGGCTACTCAGTGACTGTCGCTCAGTCAGAATAGGGAGACAGACAGGAAGCGAAAAGGGACAAGTATTGAAGTGGAGTCCTTGGAATAATGCAGTTATGCGATATGGAGAACCGAATGCAATCCATTTGATCCGCACCACCAATACTACCCATACATTGGTTCTGTTGATTACATTTAGCTTGTGTTGATTTCCCTAAATATGTTTAATCATTATTTTAATTTCAGGATTCAAGGTGTGGTGAAGAAACTCTTATGTCTTGCTACCCTTTTGTCTAATTTGTTTCGTTGTGGTTTTTGTTGATCTCTAGCGCCATCCTGTGGCCTTTGGAAAAATAACAACATCTATCTTATAATCGTGTCTGAACCGTGTAAATACATGAATAACAAGTACATTCTAATGGCATTATACTATTGCTTTATTGTTAATCATTATTCATTTGTATTGTGATTTATTTTCAGTTAGAGCTGTGAACTGTAGGGAGGGGGCTAGCTAACACATTAGCTTTGTTGTTCGAAATGGCCTATTTTGCAGAACAACTGTGCATTTGAGCACTGGCCGCTTTTGTTGGGGATAAATGTGCAGAGAAATATTGAGGTCAAGCATATCTGGGTCTTACTGATAGAGAATAAAGTGGGTGTGGGTGGGGACTGGAGTACGGTGAAGTTACCCCTAGACGCTGATCTTGGGTCAGTTTTGCATTTCCCCGACTAATGGTTAAGGTTATGATTGGAGGAGTCAAAGCTGTACCTAGAGGAAACGTCACCCTGGAGCGGGTGGGACTGCCTGTTTCTGCTCTTGAGTTACACCATATCAAACTGATCTGAGACCAGAGCGGAGAGGCCAATACGGTAATATGGAGAAAAGATGCAATGAATTGTGGACATAAAAGCCTCAGTTTGCATTAAGTTGGACTGCCTTATTTTCCCAACTTATACAGGTACATAGTTGAATAATGGCAATGGCTATTTGACTAGCTATTTTCTACATTCTGTCCTTCATTATCTCACTTGATGTCATTCAAAAGACGAGTTTGATTTTGGTTTCAAAGAAAATAAAAATCTTTCCCATAGAATAACTAGTTTGGCATGACAATGAGTTGATTTGATAGCATACAAGGATCTGGGGACCAGGCTATAGGATCAAATACATGCAATGACTACATACAACTTTCAATATCAGTATATGTGTTCGATACTAGTCTGTCCCACATCGTATTACGATACTTACAGTATGCATTTCTTCACTGTCATAATGTGGGGCTCAAAACAACACTTTAGAATGGAAGACAAAGCTGCACATTAAGCTGTTTGTGTAGATGTGGGGAACCTGCTCAGCTAATAGCATAGACAAAGTTTTCAGGAAGGTAAAATAGAAGCCAATAACAAACTGAACCGTGAATACGTGGACTACGGGGACGCAGAGGATCATAGTTTGAAAAGCGCTCACACTTGCAGCCTGTTTCAAAATGTCCACGTTGCCACATATGACCACATGTTCCACGACACATTAACAGGGTGAATGCTGAAAGAATTAAAAAGGGATATTTTTTCATGAAGAAAGAAAAGAGTGCATGTTGACCAACAAAGTGAAATATACAACACAGGGATGTTAATGTGACAGCCTGCGTTAGAAGATATCAAAGTATGTAAATGTTTTATGATGTACAGAATACCACAGTTAAATACATGGCTGTTTCAGTACAGTATATAAAAAGAGCAGTACAGTTAGATACTAGTTTGTATGTTTACCAGTTTGGTTTATTTTGTTTTTGGTAAAAGCTGTGTCTACTATGCAAACTTGGCATCCTTTACAAACAAATGATATTAATAGAGCTGTGCTAGTAAGTGCATTTTATTTGATTATCTGATTCAAAATTATGAATGATATAATTTGTGTTCGTGTAGTGAGGTTGTCGTCCTCTAGTTTGTCTTCATGACGTCACCGCTGTCTCTCCCAAAATGCTTTGCATCTCCTCAGTTTCTGTACAAAGTGTAAGAAAGAATTTTTAAGACTGTTAATAAATTATATTTATAAGCAACGCTGAAAATGAGTACTGATGTGGTCTTATGTTAATGCATGAGCTAGTCTAGCTCTGGTCCACTAATATTAATAGTGGAGGAATGTGCCCTGGACCTAACGCCATGGACCAGAGCTAGAGTCAGTCCTACATTAGGCCAAACACGTCATTGAAGTAAGCCAAATTGCCCGGTGTTCAGTAACATATTACAATGCGAATATGAACTCTACACACGTCTCGCTTTTAACTTGAATATGCATCAGAAAATCAGCCACAAATCAGCCACAACTGTAGTTGGTTAGTCTCTGTCTCATCAACATATCTCTTTACAGGCCTAATAAGGCTAAGGCCTAAAAAGGCACAGGCCTAATAAGGCTAAGGCACAGGCCTAAAAAGGCCTGTGCCTTTTGTTAGTTTGCTAACAAGAAATTTTTGGAGTGGTTGAAAAACAAGTTTTAATGACTCCAACCCAACTGTATGTAAACTTCATACTTTATTTGGGTTCTACCCCCCTGACCCATGTGATCTTCTGCTGTAATTGACTCAGGTGCTAGACCCGTCTCAAAGGAGACACTTTCTCTTCCAGGTGCACAGGGCAACTCAGTGTTCACGTCCATTTGCTTTGTAAGAGTCTCTGTGTCTTCAACTGAGCTTTCATTCCTGACAGTGTCCAGTTCCCATTCCACTGAGACATTAACATCCCTTGGAACCCACAGTCTCACAATGTCCCCCACCCTTCTCTTGAAGGGGTAGTATGTCTGACTAGGCACAAATGAGTCAGTGCTCAACTCAGTCTCTTGTCCCGTGCCAGTGACCTCATGCTTTGAAACAAACCCAAGTAAGGTTTGAGCCTGTTGTAGTGTACATGATAAGCATGATAAGCATGATAAGGTCCATTACACTGTTCTTCATACAGCACCTCTGACAGTTTCTTTTCAGTTTTGAAAGGACACTTGAATTTCTGTCTCAGTTTGAGTGATCCCCTGTGGTAGTCTCTAAGCCACACATATTCATTTTCCTCATACCTCTGGGGTGTCACCTTGAGATCAATGTATTTATTTTGTTTACATGTGGCTTTTATGTGATTTCTCTTTACAGCTTCCCTTAGAGTGCTTAAATACCCTTGCACCTTTTGCACATACTGAGACACATAATGTTTCCAGAACCACATGAACTGGTAATGTCATTTCAGTACTGAAAAGCACCATGTATGGTGTGAACCCCGTGGAATATATATATATTTAACTTTTATTTAACTAGGCAAGTCAGTTAGGAACAAATTCGTATTTTGCAATGACGGCCTACCCCAGCCAAACCCTCCCCTAACTTGGACGACGCTGGGCCAATTGTACGCCGCCCTATGGGACTCCCATTCACTGCCGATTGTGATACAGCCCGGGATCGAACCAGGGTCTGTAGTGACACCTCTAGCACTGAGATGCAGTGCCTTAGACAGCTGCGGCACTCAGGAGCACCAAAGAGTGAACACTACTCCTGTATGCCAGCATCACATATGGGAGTAACTCCTCCCAATTTATTTGATTGTCATCAACAAAAAATGACATCATATTGATCAGAGTTCTGTTCATTCTTTCCACTAAACCATTTGATTGTGGGTGGTATGGAGAGGTTTGGATTTTGTTCATAGAGAGAGGAATGCCTAGTTCAACACAAATTCCTCTACTAGTTTCTTGCCCACTATTACTGCTTCCTGATTGGCCATGGCATATGCCTCTGACCACCTAGTAAAGTTATCTGACACTACCACTACCATAATTACCTCATCTCATCTCTGTAAATGGACCCATTTTGTCTCTCAAAATGGCGGCCTGTGACATAACTTGTCATGGGTGGTCTGGGGGCTGGACCCTGTAACTTATACGCAGTGCATGCCACACAGCCCTTACACCACTGCTTTATGGCTCTCTGCTAACCTGGCCAATAAAATCTTACTCTGATTTTACTGGTGAGTTTTTCTACTCCTAAATGGCCTCCTGTTCTATCATTGTGGATGAAGGCAAGTACCTCATGAACAAGCTCATCTGGTACCACCCCTCTCCAGATGGTGTCATCTGTCTCATAGTTTTTACTCTCAAGGAATAACACCCCATTCTTCACATGTAATGACCCCCACACTTGTTTGAAAGGCCTGAACTTTGGCTCTGATTGCAACTCCACAGGGAGCTCTGCTCTACACTCTTTGTGTCATTTCTTTAACTAGGAGACCATTGGGTGTCTATCCTGTCCTTCCAAAAGGAAAGCTGCATTTTGGGGTACTGCCCGGCTCATTTGAGCTCCAACTGCAGGCTCAATAGTGACATCCTAAGGCTTGTTTACGATGGCTCTCAGATTGACAGTGGCCTCCTGTGAGACGGCTGTGTTCACCGTCTGTGTGTGTGTGTGTGTGTGTGTGTGTGTGTGTTTGTCGGCGTGACACACCATCTGCATTACTGTGCAGTCTCTCTGGCCTCTGGACAATATCATAGTCAAAGTGATCCAGTATCTCCAACCATCTAGTCAACTGTTCCTCAGGCTGTTTGAAGTTACTCAGCCACCTCAGTGAGCTGTGATCATTTCCCTGTTTCCTCTCCAGAAAAAGGTGTCTGATGTGTTTAAGAAACATTACCACATCAAGAAGCTCCTTTTTGGTAGTTGAATACTTCCCCTCCTGTTTTGACAGTGCCTGACTGGCTCTCTACCCTCGTGTTTCTGGGAGAGGACTGCCCCTATGCCTGTGCGACATGCATCAGTATCCATTATGAAATCTAAATTTGGGTCTGGCCAGTGTGGAGGATGTGGTAAGTTTTTACTTGAATTAATTAAAGGCCACCTGACACACTGCGTTCCGCTCAAACATTTCCCACAATCTGCACAAAGGCTCCGTCATAGCGGCAAAATCTGTTATGAACCTCCTGTAGTGTGACGCCAGGCCTAGAAAAGCTTCTTGCTTCTGTCAGCAACTTGGGGCTAGGGCTAGGCCATGACCTGACTGTCTCTGTTTTCATGGGGTCAGTGGACCCTCCCTCAGCCGAGAGGATGTGTCCCAGGTAGCTCACCTGCGACCTGAACAAATGGCACTTAGATGGCTTCACCTTAAGTCCTGCCTGCTCCAGTCTGCTGAAAACCTTGTCTAAACACTTCACATGTTCTTTGAATGTACAACCAAACACCATGATGTCATTTAAGTACACCAAGCATGTTGTTCATTGTAAACCAGGTGCATGAGACGCTGGAAGATGCTTGGTGCATTTGTCAACCCAAACCCCATGGCCTGGAATTTGAAAAGCCCTCTCTTTGTCTCAGAAGCAGTTTTGCAATGATCCTCGGTGTATACCTCGACTTGCCAGTACCTCGACTTGCCAGTACCTCGACTTGCCAGTACCTCGACTTGCCAGTACCTCGACTTGCCAGTACCTCGACTTGCCAGTACCTCGACTTGCCAGTACCTCGACTTGCCAGTACCTCGACTTGCCAGTACCTCGACTTGCCAGTAGCCACTGGTTAAGTCTAAAGTGGAAAACCACTGAGCACCGGCAAGCGAGTCCAAGGTCTCGTCAATCCTAGAAAGTGGATAAGCATCTTTTTTTTCCGTTTAACCTTCTGTAATCCGCACATAACCTGATTGAGCCGTCCTTCTTTCTTACTAAAAACACTGGTGCTGGCCATGGACTGATGGGTGGGCTAATTATTCCCCTTTCAAACACGTCCTGCAAATGCTTGTCAAACTCTTCTTGCAGATGAACAGGCACCCGCCTCAACGCTTGTTTGATAGGCCTGGTGTCCCCTATGTCAATCTTATGCTGGACTAGTTTTGTGCAGCCCAAGTCAAATTCACCAAGTCCTAAACACTCCAACATACCTTCCCACCATTTCCTATACAGCTCCCAGCTGCAATCTATGTCCAGCTCTTGCATTAAATGTTCTATGTCCCACTTTGCTGTGGTGCGAGAGTATGGCGGCTGGTTAGAATCCTGTAGGCTAGCAACGATAGTGTCTTCACTACCCTTCTCCCAGATAGAGAAACCCCCCAGTTCAGTGCCCTCTTTCAGTAACTGTGATTGCGGAGTAACATTCATCACACACACTGACAGTTTCCCCTTCACTAAAGCTGCAAACGCCAAATGCTGCCAACAGGTTACTTGTACAGTATCAGTGACTTAAAACGCAGAGCTCAAGAATACCCTCAGTTTTGTCATTGTCCCCTCAACTTTACCAGTTATAAACATTTCACTTCCGGAGGGGATAATCGTGTCATTCATCACAAACCCTTTACACACTCCCCATGCCCCTCCCCTGAAAATCAACAGAATCTGTTTCCCCAAAACACAACATGTTTTCTTTCTCAAATCAAGTACAGACCCATATTTTACCAGGAAGTTTGTCTCGATCAGTGCACACTGGTCTGTGTCGCTAGCGACTACAAAATCCCAGGTCAGATTAAAACCGTCAATGTTTATGACTGTGAACCAGCTACCCAGGACTGAGAGAAACTGTCCATTTGCTACTTTAACCATGTTGTGGTATGGTTGCAGTGTACCCCTCTTACCTCCATTAGCATTTCTCCATACCTATTTGTGTACCATGACCTCACCACCATGACCTCACCAACATGACCTCACACTCGAAGTTAGCAATTTTGCACTCCAGGTAAACCCCTGCCACACCACGTCTCGTGTCTGAGCCATTGAATTGTGACTCCACTTTGTCTCTGTACTGCCGTTTTGCCTGTTTGATTGCCTTACGGAGGGAATAACTACCCTGTTTGTATTCTACCATATTCCCAGTCACCTTGCTATGGTTAAATGAGGTGGTTCGCACTTTCAGTTTTGCGTGAATGCTATCATGTTTGCACGGTTTCTGGTTTGGGTAGGTTTTAATAGTCACAGTGGGAACGTCATCACCTATACACTTCCTCATGAACTCAGTCACCGTGTCCATCTATACGTCAATGTTATTCTCAGAGGCTACCTGGAACATATCCCAATCCACGTGATCAAAACAATCTTTAAGCATGGATTCCGATTGGTCAGACCAGGGTTGAGTTTCTGCCTATAGGAAGGGAGGAGCAAAATGGAGTCGTGATCTGATTTGCCAAAGGGAGGGCGGAGGAGGGCCTTGTAGGCATCTCGAAAGGGGGTTGTATAAGTGGTCCAATGTTTTTACAGAGCGAGTACTACAGTCAATGTGTTGATAGAACTCCGATAGCGCTTTCCTCAAATTTGCTTTGTTAAAATCCTCAGCTACAATAAATGCGGCCCCAGGATATGTTATCACAATCACATTATGAGTAGTTAATCATGAAACATACACCACCGCCTTTATAATAATAATAAGCCTTTCTTCTTCTGGAGAGTTCTTTATTTATATATTGGGGCGGTAGGGTAGCGGTGGTTAGAGTGTTGGACTAGTAACCGAAAGGTTGCAAGTTCCAATCCCCGAGCTGACAAGGTACAAATCTGTTGTTCTGCCCCTGAACAGGCAGTTAACCCACTGTTTCTTGGCCATCATTGAAAATAAGAATTTGTTCTTAACTGACTTGCCATGTTAAATAAAGGTAAAATAAATAGAAATTCCTGTCTGTGCGATGCACTGAGAACCCAGCTGGCTGCAGGGGTGGAAAAAGTACCCAACAGTCATACTTGAGTAAAAGTATTTGTTTTAAGATATAATTAAGTATCAAAAGTAAAACTATAAATCCTTTCAAATCCCTTATATTAAGCAAACCAGACGATCCAATTTGGGAAAGTCGTATTCCTGCTCGTAATGCTGGTGAGTTACCACCACTCACATATCCTAAAGTTATTTCTGGATGTATGTAATAACACCAAAAACATTCTGGGCTGATAATGTAAGAAATAACACACAAAAAACAAAGTATTGCAAAGTTAGAAGCAGAGCTGTCATGTCTGTCGACGCCATCTTGTTGTAAAGTTAGTGTGGGTGAGGGGGATTTTTTTTGTTTGTTCATCAATAATGAAAAACCACTTGGTATTGACAACATAGATGAAAAGCTGGATGAAAATGTTTGTCCTCAAAACTTGGGGGAAGCCAAAGTCATTCCACTACACAAGAATGGTAAAGCACCCTTTGCTGGTTCTAACAGCCGAACAATCGGCTTGCTGCCGACTCTTAGCAAACTTCTGAAAAGAATAGTGTTTGACCAGATACAATGCATGTGTCCATGTATGCTGATGATTCAACCCTGTGTCAGCAATCACAGCTAGTCAAGTCACTTCAAACCTACACAAAGAGTCGCATGTCAGTTTTATTATGGGTGGCTAGTGATAAACTAGTCCTGAACATCTCTAAAACTAAGAGCATTGTATTTAGTACAAATAATTCCCTAAGTTTTAGACCTCAGCTGAATCTGATCATGAATAGTGTGGCTGTTAAGCAAGTTGAAGAGACTAAATTACTTGGCGTTACCTTAGATTGTAAACGGTCAAAACATATAGATGAAATGGTTGTAAAGATGGAAAGAGGTCTGTCCTTAATAAAGAGATGGTCTGCTTTGTTGACACCTCACTCCACAAAGCAAGTCCTGCAGGCTCTAGTTTTATCTTATCTGGATTATTGTCCAGTCATGTGGTCAGTTGGCCCCGAACAGAGCGGCACGGCTTGCTCTTCACTGTAATCAGAGGGCTTATATCAATACTATGCAGCCAGTCTCTCTTGGCTAAAAGTAGAGGAGACTGGACCGCATCGCTTCTTGTTTTTAGAAGAAACAGTATTGAAAATTCCACATTGTTTTCATAATCAACTTACACACAGCACACACACACACACATTTAACCCACCAGACATGCCACCAGGGGTCTTTTCACAGTCCCCAAATCCAGAACAAATTCAAGAAAACGTACAGTATTATATAGAGCCATGAATGGATGGAACTTCCTTCCATCTCAGACCGGTCAAGTGTCCCATGTAGCTCCGCTAGTAGAGCATGGCGCTTGCAATGCCAGGGTTGTGGGTTTGATTCCCACAGGGGACCAGAATGAAACAAGTATGAAAATGTGTTCACTCACTACTAGCAGACACTCTGGATAGGAGTGTCTGCTAACTAAAAAATGTGAACAGCAAACCTGGTTTCAGAAAGCAACAGTGTCTCTCCCTTATTTGACCTGGATATTTTGTGTGTATTTACTGATATGTGTGACGTTTTACATTGATTAGTTCTGTTCTTGTTTATAAATGTTCTGTATTATTTCATGTTGCATGTGGACCCCAGGAAGAGTAACTATCGCAACAGTTAATGGGGATCCTAATAAATTAAAAAAATACCAGGTTTATATATTTGCTGTTTTCATATTTCTGGCGTTTTCATATACATCGGTTGTTTTTATTGGTCTAAGGTCAAACGGTGTCAACATTCTGACTTAAGGGAGAACTGTCCCTTTAACTAACCATGTGACTAAAGTACCTGTGTGATGTGCATGGGGTCCCTGGTAGGGTCAAATCAGATGATAAATACCAAAGACATTGTCACCTAAATGTTTTATTGCCGATACAATTTGAATTTGAAATGATATCATTTGAATATCTTTATTTGTGGCGTACATAAAAATTAAGCTACTTTTACAAATGAGGCCACAGTGAATCAGTACTTGACACTTTATAATGTACTCATAGTGAAGAAAAAAACTCCCCTTTACCCCAGACACACCATGGTTTACCTTGGTAAACTACTGGACAACAACAGGGGTGTATTCACTAGGAACCAAACAGAAGCCAACTGGCTAAAATGGAGAGGGACTAACCTAAAATTGTCCAATAAGAAATGCTTGTTTTTGTTGAAAAACTTTTGTGGTGCAAAATGTTTTTCTACCGTTTGCACTAATAAATACACCCCAAAATCTAAATCAACACTTGATTATGGCTTCAGATTGTCAGCTGATTCCTCCTGCTGTCATCCTGTGATGCGCCTGAAGGGGTCACCCTCCACCCTCCTCATGCAGTTCCCCACCTCCTTCCTCCGGCCACCACTGGCCCATCATCCAAAACTAGAGCAGCTTTCACAGAAAGCACAAATAAAACCCACTTGGCTTGTGTCCTCTTTGTCTAAGCCAACCAAACATGATCATAGCAGGTCGCTTTAAAAAGGCAATACCTGCCCCAGGTATTCAGTATCTAAACAAGTAGTTCATCATGACAGTTCAAGGGGTTCCAGGGGTTACGGACAGTTATCTCCTTCTCTCTGAGTGACCGTGGCCCGGGGTGAGGCTCCCTGTGATGCACTGCTGGCTTCTGGTCCTCCTGACCCCCCATGCAGCAGAGGACTGTGGGTAGAGCGGAGCAGAGCCCTGGCTGTCGGTCCGTGGTGACGTGTTTCCCCCACGCCTGGAGTGTCCCTCCCGGCCATCACAGTTTAATATCCTGAGACTCGGACATCTTGGCCAGGGTCTTCTTGACGCGCAGTGCCGTGAGGCGAGAGGCCGGGTTGTGGGCCCAACACTCCGTCATCAACTTGCCCATCTGCCTAAGGCACTGTAGGGGGCACAACAAAACACAGTCAGCTCTAGTTTTTGGATTAACTAAAGTGTGTGTGTGTGTGTGTGTGTGTGTGTGTGTGTGTGTGTGTGTGTGTGTGTGTGTGTGTGTGTGTGTGTGTGTGTGTGTGTGTGTGTGTGTGTGTGTGTGTGTGTGTGTGTGTGTGTGTGTGTGTGTGTGTGTGTGTGTGGTTGGTGTGTGTGTGTTTACATGCTTATGTGACTCTATGTGTGTCTGTGTATGTGTGACTGGCTTACCTCGTCGCTAGTCCAACGGTTGGGGAAGGAAGGTCGTAACCTCTTGATGCAGACCACCTCTCTCATGTCCTCATACGAGGGGTCAGAGGGCACCAGGTCATGGTACGGTAGCTGGTACTCCTCTACAATACCTGGAACACATAAATACCACAATGTAGATCTGATCTAATTTCGCTAAAAGCTCTACAGTACTTCCTGAGACAGTTTCCCCTAGGTACAGATCTAGGATCAGCTTTCCCTCCCCAATCCTAACCTCAACCATAATTGGGAAAAATGCTAAACTGCCACGAGATCAGCATCTAGGGTGAAACTACTTGGTTACAGTACCTCCTGAGACACAGCGCCTGGCGATCTCCCAGAGGATGAGGCCGAAGCTGTACATGTCGGCCATGATGTAGGACTGGAAGTGGTTCCTGTTGAGGCTCTCATCCAGGACTTCTGGGGGCATGTAGCGCTTGGTGCCCACTCTGGTGTTGGGAGGGATGTCCACCTCGTTGGTGTCACTGGGATGGTAGAAAGAAGAGGTAGGGATGGAGGGAGGGAGAGAGGGAAACCATGTTAGATTAAATGAGAGAGATAGTGATCGATAGAAAAATAGAGGGAGAAATATGGATGGAGAGAAGAACAGAGGGAGAGTTGTTAGATGAGATGAGAGATAGTGATGGATGGAGAGAAGAACAGAGGGAGAGATGTTAGATGAGATGAGAGATCGTGATGGAGGGAGAGAAGAACGGGGAGCAATGTTAGATGAGAGAGATAGTGATGGAGGGAGAGAAGAACAGGGGAGAGATGTTAGATGAGATAGATAGTGATGGAGGGAGAGAAGAACAGGGGAGAGATGTTAGATGAGAGAAATAGTGATGGAGGGAGAGAAGAACGGGGAGCAATGTTAGATGAGATAGATAGTGATGGAGGGAGAGAAGAACAGGGGAGAGTTGTTAGATGAGATGAGAGAGATAGTGATGGAGGGAGAGAAGAATGGGGAGAGATGTTAGATGAGAGAGATAGTGATGGAGGGAGAGAAGAATGGGGAGCAATGTTAGATGAGATAGATAGTGATGGAGGGAGAGAAGAACAGGGGAGAGATGTTAGATGAGATGAGAGAGATAGTGATGGAGGGAGAGAAGAACAGAGGGAGAGGTGTTAGATGAGATGAGAGATAGTGATGGAGGGAGAGAAGAACAGGGGAGAGTTGTTAGATGAGAGAGATAGTGATGGAGGGAGAGAAGAACAGGGGAGAGATGTTAGATGAGAGAAATAGTGATGGAGGGAGAGAAGAACGGGGAGCAATGTTAGATGAGAGAGATAGTGATGGAGGGAGAGAAGAACAGGGGAGAGTTGTTAGATGAGATGAGAGAGATAGTGATGGAGAGAGAGAAGAACGGGGAGCAATGTTAGATGAGAGAGATAGTGATGGAGGGAGAGAAGAACAGGGGAGAGTTGTTAGATGAGATGAGAGAGATAGTGATGGAGGGAGAGAAGAATGGGGAGAGATGTTAGATGAGAGAGATAGTGATGGAGGGAGAGAAGAATGGGGAGCAATGTTAGATGAGATAGATAGTGATGGAGGGAGAGAAGAACAGGGGAGAGATGTTAGATGAGATGAGAGAGATAGTGATGGAGGGAGAGAAGAACAGAGGGAGAGGTGTTAGATGAGATGAGAGATAGTGATGGAGGGAGAGAAGAACAGGGGAGAGTTGTTAGATGAGAGAGATAGTGATGGAGGGAGAGAAGAACAGGGGAGAGATGTTAGATGAGAGAAATAGTGATGGAGGGAGAGAAGAACGGGGAGCAATGTTAGATGAGAGAGATAGTGATGGAGGGAGAGAAGAACAGGGGAGAGTTGTTAGATGAGATGAGAGAGATAGTGATGGAGAGAGAGAAGAACGGGGAGCAATGTTAGATGAGAGAGATAGTGATGGAGGGAGAGAAGAACAGGGGAGAGTTGTTAGATGAGATGAGAGAGATAGTGATGGAGAGAGAGAAGAACGGGGAGCAATGTTAGATGAGAGAGATAGTGATGGAGGGAGAGAAGAACAGGGGAGAGTTGTTAGATGAGATGAGAGAGATAGTGATGGAGAGAGAGAAGAACGGGGAGCAATGTTAGATGAGAGAGATAGTGATGGAGGGAGAGAAGAACAGGGGAGAGTTGTTAGATGAGATGAGAGAGATAGTGATGGAGAGAGAGAAGAACGGGGAGCAATGTTAGATGAGAGAGATAGTGATGGAGGGAGAGAAGAACAGGGGAGAGTTGTTAGATGAGATGAGAGAGATAGTGATGGAGAGAGAGAAGAATGGGGAGCAATGTTAGATGAGAGAGATAGTGATGGAGGGAGAGAAGAACAGGGGAGAGTTGTTAGATGAGATGAGAGATAGTGATGGAGGGAGAGAGAGAAAAACAGGGGAGAGATGTTAGATGAGATGAGAGATAGTGATGGAGGGAGAGAAGAACAGGGAGCAATGTTAGATGAGAGAGATAGTGATGGAGGGAGAGAAGAACAGGGGAGAGTTGTTAGATGAGATGAGAGATAGTGATGGAGGGAGAGAGAGAAAAACGGGGGAGAGATGTTAGATGAGATGAGAGAGATAGTGATGGAGGGAGAGAAGAACAGGGGAGAGATGTTAGATGAGATGAGAGATAGTGATGGAGGGAGAAGAACAGAGGGAGAGATGTTAGATGAGATGAGAGATAGTGATGGAGGGAGAGAAGAACAGGGGAGAGATGTTAGATGAGATGAGAGATAGTGATGGAGGGAGAAGAACAGAGGGAGACCATGTTATATTCGATTTTTTTGTTTGTTTAGTTTTTAATTTCATTTTCCTATTTGTATTTCCATGAACATTTTCAAATTATTGTTGTCCATTGTGACACTATGATACTCTCATGCAAATAGTTTGGTTGAATGGAATTAATCAATTATGAGGGACAATCGATCGACTGGCACGCACACAATAACACTCTCCCTCCCTACCTGATGAATTTGACGGCCAGGCCCAGGTCAGCGATGCAGCAGGCTCCATTCTTCTTCACCAGGATGTTCTTGCTCTTCAGGTCTCTGTGGGCGATGGCCGGCTTGCCCTGGGTGCCAAAGATCTCTGTGTGGAGGTGACAGAGGCCCGAGACTGAGGAGTAGGCCAGTCGTAGCATGGCCTTGGTGTCCAGTGTGGTGGACTTGAGGTAGTCGTACAGAGATCCACTCTCATGGTAGTCTGTGATCAGGTAGAGCTGGGTCCACGAGCCTGTTCCCTTGATGTCAGCCGCTATGAAGCCTGATGGACACAGGGGAAGTTGAGCGATATGGAACTGAAGAACATTATAGCACTATCATAGCATTACAGTATATGTACAGCGAATTCAGAAAGTTTTCAGATCCCTTCCCTTTTTACACATTTTGTTACATTACAGCCCAATTTTAAAATTGATTAAATAAAAAATGATCGTCATCAATCTACACACAATACCCCATAATGACAAAGCAAAAACAGGTTTTTATACATTTTTGCAAATGTATTAAAAATAAAACAGAACTAACTTATTTACCTAAGTATTCAGACCCTTTGTTATAAGACTCAAAATTGAGCTCAGGTGCATCCTGTTTCTATTGATCATCCTTGAGATGTTTTGACAACTTGATTGGAGTCTACTGTACCTGTGGTAAATTCAGTTGATTGGACATGATTTGGAAAGGCACACACCTGTCTATATAAGGTCCCACAGTTGACAGTGCATGTCAGAGCAAAAACCAAGCCATGAGGTCGAAGGAATTGACCGTAGAGCTCCGAGACAGGATTGTGCCGAGGCACAGATCTGGGGAAGGGTACCAAAACATGTCTGCAGAATTGAAGCTCCCCAAGAACACAGTGGCCTCCAACATTCTTAAATGGAAGAAGTTGGGGAGGTGACCAAGAACCCAATGGTCACTGACAGAGCTTCAGAGTTCCTCTGTGGAGATGGGAGAACCTTCCAGAAGGACAACCATCTCTGTAGCACTCCACCAATCAGGCCTTTATGTTGGAGTGGCCAGACAGAATCCACTCCTCAGTAAAAGGCACATGACAGCCCACTTGGAGTTTTCCAAAAGGCACCTGAAGAACTCTCAGATCATGAGAAACAATATTCTCTGGTCTGATGAAATCAATATTGAACTATTTTGCCTGAATGCCAAGCATCATGTCTGGAGGAAACCTGGCCCCATCCCTACGGTGAAGCATAATGGTGGCAGCATCATGCTGTGGGGATGTTTTTCAGCGGCAGGGACTGGGAGACGAGTCAGGATCGAGGCAAAGATGAATGGAGCCAAGTACAGAGAGATCATCGATGAAAACCTGCACCAGAGCCCTCAGGACCTGAGACTGGGGTGAAGGTTCACCTTCCAACAAGACAACGACCCTAAGCACACAGTCAAGACAACGTAGGAGTGGCTTCAGGACAAGTCTCTGAAGGTCCTTGAGTGGCCTGCCAGAACCCGGACTTGAACCCGATCGAACATCTCTGGAGAGACTTGAAAATACCTGTGCAGTGACGCTCCCCCTCCAACCTGACAGAGCTTGAGAGGATCTGCAGAGAAGAATGGGATAAACTCCCCAGATACAGGTGTGCCAAGCTTATTAGTGTCATACCCAAGAAGACTCAAGGCTGTAATCGCTGCCAAAGATGTTTCAACAAAGTACTGAGTAAAGGGTCTGAATACTTACATAAATGTGATGTTTCAGTTTTTTTTATATACCTTTGCAAAAATAAAAAATGTTTTTCTTTGTCATTATGGGGTATTGTGTATATTGCTAAAAAAACACAATTATTAATTTTATAATAAGCCTGGATCTAGAAAAAGTCAAGGGGTCTGAATACTTTCCGAATGCATTGTGTATCTCACACAGCCACTTTCTCTCCTTACACAGTATGTTCTCGTGTCTCATGAGGACAGTCTGGTAAATCTCAGTCTCTCTGAACCAGCTGGCCTCTTCGGTGGTGAAGAAGACTTTGACGGCCACCCTCTCTCCTCTCCACTTGCCCATCCACACCTCTCCGTAGCGGCCCTTTCCAATCTGCTTAACCATCTGAATCTGCTTGGCTATGGTGCGCTGCACCTGGGAGGAGGAGGAGGAGAGGGGAGGAGGGCGATGTCAGACAAGGTTCCTTTGCATTGGTGGTAGATGAGGGGAGTTTCCCCCTACTGTGTGGTAGATGAAGGGAGTTTCCCCCCACTGTGTGGTAGATGAGGGGAGTTTACCCCTACTGTGTGGTAGATGAGGGGAGTTTCCCCCTACTGTGTGGTAGATGAGGGGAGTTTCCCCCCACTGTGTGGTAGATGAGGGGAGTTTCACCCCACTGTGTGGTAGATGAGGGGAGTTTCCCCCTACTGTGTGGTAGATGAGGGGAGTTTCCCCCTACTGTGTGGTAGATGAGGGGAGTTTCCCCCTACTGTGTGGTAGATGAGGGGAGTTTCCCCACACTGTGGGATAGATGAGTGGAGTTTCCCCCTACTGTGTGGTAGATGAGGGGAGTTTCCCCCTACTGTGTGGTAGATGGGGGGAGTTTCCCCCTACTGTGTGATAAATGAGGGGAGTTTCCCCCTACTGTGTGATAAATGAGGGGAGTTTTATGTGCGGATTAATTGATGGAGTAGAGGACCTTGTGCATTTCAGATAAAATAACAACTCAATGTTTATATCCCAGGACAAATTATCTAGCAACAGCAAGCTAGCTAAATAGGACAAATTAGCTAGCAAGTGCAAGCTAGCTAAATAGGACAAATTAGCTAGCAAGTGCAAGCTAGCTAAATAGGACAAATTAGCTAGCAAGTGCAAGCTAACTAGCTAAATATGCCAAATTAGCTACCAAGTGCAAGCTAGCTAAATAGGACAAATTAGCTACCAAGTGCAGGCTAGCTAGCTAAATTGCCATAAAGGTTTAATGCTTTTCGACCTGTCCCCAAATTAATGTAATTGGTTCAGAGTTTGTTTTGATATTTTAACGGGCGTGTTGTGATTGTGTTTGGTGTAGGGGGACAAAATACATTTATGCACGATGGCGCACGCACACAGCCGGTTTGGGTTCCGTGTTAGGCTTTCTCTGGCCCAGAACGCACACAAACAGTGTTAGGCTTTCTCTGGCCCAGAACGCACACAAACAGTGTTAGGCTTTCTCTGGCCCAGAACGCACACAAACAGTGTTAGGCTTTCTCTGGCCCAGAACGCACACAAACAGTGTTAGGCTTTCTCTGGCCCAGAACGCACACAAACAGTGTTAGGATTTCTCTGGCCCAGAACGCACACAAACAGTGTTAGGCTTTCTCTGGCCCAGAATGCACTGAAGTGGTGCTGAAGTGACGTGCAACACACACGTGGCAAAATGGTTGTGATACAATGGAGAGTTTTTCCTGCACAAAATAATTGCAAAAGCGTTGTGGAGACACAGCTCATGTGTAAACATTTTTGTACAGACTGACAAACCCTCTGTCGTAGCACAAGCATATCAGTTGTATCATTGTATTGTTCATCAGTTGTCCTACCTGGGTGTGTGGGTGTCCTTCAAATATCTCCTTTCTCCTGAAGTGTACACCCCTTCACTACTTCCTACAAACCCTTCTCCTGAAGTGTACACTCCTTCACTACTTCCTACAACCCCTTCTCCTGAAGTGTACACTCCTTCACTATTTCCTACAAATCCTTCTCCTGAAGTGTACACTCCTTCACTACTCCCTACAAACCCTTGTCCTGAAGTGTACACTCCTTCACTACTCCCTACAAACCCTTGTCCTGAAGTGTACACTCCTTCACTACTCCCTACAAACCCTTCTCCTGAAGTGTACACTCCTTCACTACTCCCTACAAACCCTTGTCCTGAAGTGTACACTCCTTCACTACTCCCTACAAACCCTTCTCCTGAAGTGTACACTGCTTCACTACTCCCTACAAACCCTTGTCCTGAAGTGTACACTCCTTCACTACTTCCCACAAATCCAAAGTATTTCATTGGTCTAGACATGGGCTAGTGGGAGTTTTCACAATGTTTCTTACACCAGTAATTTACTTTACAATCGGTGAAGGGACTTGATTAAATCCAGACTTCGGGAGGATACAACCAGTGAGCTGGTGGTAGAGGGATGCAGTGTGTGTAACATACCAGCAGGGGGAGACCTGAGCCACTGCCTGAACTCTGGGACTGTTCTATGAGGTCTCTGAGAGACTCTCCCGGAGGGATGTAGGACTCATCCTGCTCCAGACCAATGCTGTAGCGCGGCCCAGACTCCTGGCGCTTGTACCTGCAGCACAGCCAAACACACACATCAGTATACATCAAACAACCCTTTAATGTGAGTCGTCTGTTTGTAATATCAGAATTCTGGATGATTCAAACATAGACTAGACAACATGTCATATCAGAGATATATGATTCTTCGTTGTGTTCAATTATTTTCATTCAAAGTACAAACAATACTTTTCCTGTGGATTCATCAGACAAAACACAAACACAATAAAATAACAGTCTTTTTTAAATGCTTTTGTTCCCAAAGTGGAATGAGTACGGATGAACAAATAGACTGTACATGTACTGGGAATATCGTTATTCATAACATGGGTAAGCGGTCATTCTAGAACAGGACTAAATGTCCAACCCTGTTCCTGGAGAGCTACCCTCCAGTAGGTTCACTCCAACCCTGTTCCTGGAGAGCTACCCTCCAGTAGGTTCACTCCAACCCTGTTCCTGGATAGCTACCGTCCAGTAGGTTCACTTCAACCCTGTTCCTGGAGAGCTACCGTCCAGTAGGTTCACTCCAACCCTGTTCCTGGAGAGCTACCCTCCAGTAGGTTCACTCCAACCCTGTTCCTGGAGAGCTACCCTCCAGTAGGTTCACTCCAACCCTGTTCCTGGAGAGCTACCCTCCAGTAGGTTCACTCCAACCCTGTTCCTGGAGAGCTACCCTCCAGTAGGTTCACCCCAACCCTGTTCCTGGAGAGCTACCGTCCAGTAGGTTCACTCCAACGCTGTTCCTGGAGAGCTACCCTCCAGTAGGTTCACTCCAACCCTGTTCCTAGAGAGCTACCCTCCAGTAGGTTCACTCCAACCCTGTTCCTGGAGAGCTACCCTCCAGTAGGTTCACTCCAACCCTGTTCCTGGAGAGCTACCCTCCAGTAGGTTCACTCCAACCCTGTTCCTAGAGAGCTACCCTCCAGTAGGTTCACTCCAACCCTGTTCCTAGAGAGCTACCCTCCAGTAGGTTCACTCCAACCCTGTTCCTAACCCTGAGAGCTACCCTCCAGTAGGTTCAACCCTCCAACCCTGTTCCTGGAGAGCTACCCTCCAGTAGGTTCACTCCAACCCTGTTCCTGGAGAGCTACCCTCCAGTAGGTTCACTCCAACCCTGTTCCTGGAGAGCTACCCTCCAGTAGGTTCACTCCAACCCTGTTCCTGGAGAGCTACCCTCCAGTAGGTTCACTCCAACCCTGTTCCTGGAGAGCTACCCTCCAGGTAGGTTCACTGTTCAACCCTGTTCCTGGAGAGCTACCCTCCAGTAGGTTCACTCCAACCCTGTTCCTGGAGAGCTACCCTCCAGTAGGTTCACTCCAACCCTGTTCCTGGAGAGCTACCCTCCAGTAGGTTCACTCCAACCCTGTTCCTGGAGAGCTACCCTCCAGTAGGTTCACTCCAACCCTGTTCCTGGAGAGCTACCCTCCAGTAGGTTCACTCCAACCCTGTTCCTGGAGAGCTACCCTCCAGTAGGTTCACCCTGTTCCAACCCTGTTCCTGGAGAGCTACCCTCCAGTAGGTTCACTCCAACCCTGTTCCTGGAGAGCTACCCTCCAATAGGTTCACTCCAACCCTGTTCCTGGAGAGCTACCCTCCAGTAGGTTCACTAGAACCCTGTTCCTGGAGAGCTACCCTCCAGTAGGTTCACTCCAACCCTGTTCCTGGAGAGCTACCGTCCAGTAGGTTCACTCCAACGCTGTTCCTGGAGAGCTACCCTCCAGTAGGTTAACTCCAACCCTGTTCCTGGAGAGCTACCCTCCAGTAGGTTCACTCCAACCCTGTTCCTGGAGAGCTACCCTCCAGTAGGTTCACTCCAACCCTGTTCCTGGAGAGCTACCCTCCAGTAGGTTCACTCCAACCCTGTTCCTGGAGAGCTACCCTCCAGTAGGTTCACTCCAACCCTGTTCCTGGAGAGCTACCCTCCAGTAGGTTCACTCCAACCCTGTTCCTGGAGAGCTACCCTCCAGTAGGTTTTCACTCCAACCCTGTTCCTGGAGAGCTACCCTCCAGTAGGATCACTCCAACCCTGTTCCTGGAGAGCTACCCTCCAGTAGGTTCACTCCAATCCTGTTCCTGGAGAGCTACCCTCCAGTAGGTTCACTCCAAGCCTGTTCCTGGAGCGCTACCCTCCAGTAGGTTCACTCCAACCCTGTTCCTGGAGAGCTACCCTCCAGTAGGTTCACTCCAACCCTGTTCCTGGAGAGCTACTCTCCAGTAGGTTCACTCCAACCCTGTTCCTGGAGAGCTACCCTCCAGTAGGTTCACTCCAACCCTGTTCCTGGAGAGCTACCCTCGAGTAGGTTCACTCCAACCCTGTTCCTGGAGAGCTACCCTCCAGTAGGTTCACTCCAACCCTGTTCCTGGAGAGCTACCCTCCAGTAGGTTCACTCCAACCCTGTTCCTGGAGAGCTACCCTCCAGTAGGTTCACTCCAACCCTGTTCCTGGAGAGCTACCTCCAGTAGGTTTTCACTCCAACCCTGTTCCTGGAGAGCTACCCTCCAGTAGGATCACTCCAACCCTGTTCCTGGAGAGCTACCCTCCAGTAGGTTCACTCCAATCCTGTTCCTGGAGAG
>NC_060176.1:76307076-76327076 GCF_021184085.1 Oncorhynchus gorbuscha
ATATCTCCTCCACCAAACTTTATAGCTGGCACTATGCATTCGGGCAGGTAGTGTTCTCCTGACATCCGCCAAACCCAGATTCGTCCATCAGACTGCCAGATGGTGAAGCGTGATTCATCAAGTCAGAGAATGCATTTCCACTGCTCCAGAGTCCAATGGCGGCGAGCTTTACACCACTCCGGCCGACGCTTGGCATTGCGCATAGTGATCTTAGACTTGTATGTGCTCCCGAAGAACAGTTATTGTGCTGACATTGCTTCCAGAGGCAGTTTGGAACTCGGTAGTGAGTGTTACAACCAAGGACAGACGCTTCAGCACTCAGAGGTCCCATTCTGTGAGCTTGTGTGGCCTACCACTTTGCGGCTGAGCCATTGTTGCTCCTAGATGTTTCCACTTAACAATAACGGCAATTATAGTTGACCGGGACAGCTCTAGCGGGGCAGACATTTGACGAACTGACTTGATGGAAAGGTGGCATCCTATGACAGTGCCACATTGAAAGTTACTGAGCTCTTCAGTAAGGCCATTCCACTACCAATGTTTGTCTATGGAGATTGCATGGCTGTGTGCTTGATTTTATACACCCGTCAGCAACGGATGTGGCTGAAATAGCCCACATATACAATATATACAAAAGTATCTCATTACCTATGGACTGTATCTACTACGAGTAATCAGCAGCCGACCTACTTTGAGAATGGATCTGAGAATCATCAATCATTATTCATTGTGATGTAATATGCTAAACGGATCCTAAAATCAGCACTCTTACTCTGAGACGATTGATACATACAGTAAGTCCCCTGATTGTGTGTGGAGGGCATTGTCTGCTTTCTACTGTGCTGTCCAGGTGGTTTGTGCTGCTGTCAGTGTCCAAAGGTGTGGATTTACTGGTGAAGTTACCCTATGCACTGATCTGGGTCAGTTTGACATTTTCCCCATTATTTGTTAAGGTTAGGATTGGTGGAGGGGAAGCTGATCCTAGATCTGTACCTAGGGGAAACTTAATCACAGAGTGGTTTCACTGTGGACGAGTGAGGTGGTTTCACTGTGGTAGAGTGAGGTGGTTTCACTGTGGACGAGTGAGGTGGTTTCACTGAGGAAGAGTGAGGTGGTTTCACTGTGGAAGAGTGAGGTGGTTTCACTGTGGTGGAGGTAGAGTGGTTTCACTGTGGAAGAGGGGTTTCACTGTGGACGAGTGAGGTGGTTTCACTGTGGACGAGTGAGATGGTTTCACTGTGGAAGAGTGGTTTCACTGTGGAAGAGTGGTTTCACTGTGGAAGAGTGGTTTCACTGTGGTAGAGTGAGGTGGTTTCACTGTGGAAGAGTGAGGTGGTTTCACTGTGGAAGAGTGTGGTGGTTTCAGTGTGGTAGAGTGGGGTGTTTTCAGTGTGGTGGAGTGGTTTCACTGTGGTAGAGTGAGATGGTTTCACTGTGGAAGAGTGTGGTGGTTTCAGTGTGGTAGAGTGAGGTGTTTTCAGTGTGGTAGAGTGAGGTGGTTTCAGTGTGGTAGAGTGAGGTGGTTTCAGTGTGGTGGAGTGGTTTCACTGTGGTAGAGTGAGGTGTTTTCAGTGTGGTAGAGTGAGGTGGTTTCAGTGTGGTGGAGTGGGGTGGTTTCAGTGTGGTGGTTTCAGTGTGGTGGAGTGAGGTGGTTTCAGTGTGGTGGTTTCAGTGTGGTGGAGTAGGGTGGTTTCAGTGTGGTGGAGTGGGGTTGTTTCAGTGTGGTGGTTTCAGTGTGGTAGAGTGAGGTGGTATCACTGTGGTAGAGTGAGGTGGTTTCACTGTGGTAGAGTGAGGTGGTTTCACTGTGGTGGAGTGGGGTGGTTTCAGTGTGGTAGAGTGAGGTGGTTTCAGTGTGGTGGAGTGGGGTGGTTTCAGTGTGGTGGAGTGGGATGGTTTCAGTGTGGTGGAGTGGGGTTGTTTCAGTGTGGTGGAGTGGGATGGTTTCAGTGTGGTGGAGTGGGGTTGTTTCAGTGTGGTGGTTTCAGTGTGGTGGAGTGGTTACACTGTGGTGGAGTGGTTTCAGTGTGGTAGAGTGAGGTGGTTTCACTGTGGTGGAGTGGTTTCACTGTGATAGAGTGAGGTGGTTTCACTGTGGTGGAATGAGGTGGTTTCACTGTGTGGAGTGAGGTGGTATCACTGTGGTAGAGTGAGGTGGTTTCACTGTGGTAGAGTGAGGTGGTTTCACTGTGGTGGAGTGGGATGGTTTCAGTGTGGTGGAGTGGGATGGTTTCAGTGTGGTGGAGTGGGATGGTTTCAGTGTGGTGGAGTGGGGTGGTTTCAGTGTGGTGGTTTCAGTGTGGTGGAGTGGGGTGTTTTCAGTGTGGTGGAGTGGTTTCACTGTGGTAGAGTGAGATGGTATCAGTGTGGTAGAGTGAGGTGTTATCAGTGTGGTGGAGTAGTTTCAGTGTGGTAGAGTGAGGTGTTTTCAGTGTGGTGGAGTAAGGTTGTTTCACTGTGTTAGAGTGTGGTGGTTTCACTGTGGTAGAGTGAGGTGGTTTCACTGTGGTAGAGTGTGGTGGTTCCACTGTGGTAGAGTGAGGTGGTTTCACTGTGGTGGAATGAGCTGGTTTCACTGTGTGGAGTGAGGTGGTTTCACTGTGGTAGAGTGTGGTGGTTCCACTGTGGTAGAGTAAGGTGGTTTCAGTGTGGTAGAGTGAGGTGGTTTCACTGTGGTGGAGTGGGGTGGTTTCAGTGTGGTGGAGTGAGGTGGTTTCAGTGTGGTGGAGTGAGGTGGTTTCAGTGTGGTGGGGTGGTTTCAGTGTGGTGGAGTGAGGTGGTTTCAGTGTGGTGGAGTGAGGTGGTTTCAGTGTGGTGGGGTGGTTTCAGTGTGGTGGAGTGAGGTGGTTTCAGTGTGGTGGAGTGAGGTGGTTTCAGTGTGGTGGAGTGGGGTGGTTTCAGTGTGGTGGAGTGAGGTGGTTTCAGTGTGGTGGAGTGGTTTCAGTGTGGTGGAGTGGTTTCAGTGTGGTGGAGTGAGGTGGTTTCAGTGTGGTGGAGTGAGTTGGTTTCAGTGTGGTGGAGTGAGGTGGTTTCAGTGTGGTGGAGTGAGTTGGTTTCAGTGTGGTGGAGTGAGGTGGTTTCAGTGTGGTGGAGTGGGGTGGTTTCAGTGTGGTGGAGTGAGGTGGTTTCAGTGTGGTGGAGTGAGGTGGTTGCAGTGTGGTGGAGTGAGGTGGTTTCAGTGTGGTGGAGTGAGGTGGTTTCAGTGTGGTGGAGTGGGGTGGTTTCAGTGAGGTGGAGTGAGGTGGTTTCAGTGTGGTGGAGTGAGGTGGTTTCAGTGTGGTGGAGTGGGGTGGTTTCAGTGTGGTGGAGTGGGGTGGTTTCAGTGTGGTGGAGTGAGGTGGTTTCAGTGTGGTGGAGTGAGGTGGTTTCAGTGTGGTGGAGTGAGGTGGTTTCAGTGTGGTGGAGTGAGGTGGTTTCAGTGTGGTGGAGTGAGGTGGTTTCAGTGTGGTGGTGTGGGGTGGTTTCAGTGTGGTGGAGTGAGGTGGTTTCAGTGGGGTGGTTTCAGTGTGGTGGTTTCAGTGGGTGGAGTGGTTTCAGTGTGGTGGAGTGAGGTGGTTTCAGTGTGGTGGAGTGAGGTGGTTTCAGTGTGGTGGAGTGAGGTGGTTTCAGTGTGGTGGAGTGAGGTGGTTTCAGTGTGGTGGAGTGAGGTGGTTTCAGTGTGGTGGTTTCAGTGGGGTGGTTTCAGTGTGGTGGAGTGAGGTGGTTTCAGTGAGGTGGAGTGGGGTGGTTTCAGTGTGATGGTGTGGGGTGGTTTCAGTGTGGTGGAGTGAGGTGGTTTCAGTGGGGTGGTTTCAGTGTGGTGGTTTCAGTGTGGTGGAGTGGGGTGGTTTCAGTGTGGTGGAGTGAGGTGGTTTCAGTGTGGTGGAGTGGGGTGGTTTCAGTGTGGTGGAGTGAGGTGGTTTCAGTGTGGTGGAGTGAGGTGGTTTCAGTGTGGTGGAGTGAGGTGGTTTCAGTGTGGTGGTTTCAGTGGGGTGGTTTCAGTGTGGTGGAGTGAGGTGGTTTCAGTGAGGTGGAGTGGGGTGGTTTCAGTGTGGTGGAGTGAGGTGGTTTCAGTGTGGTGGAGTGAGGTGGTTTCAGTGAGGTGGAGTGGGGTGGTTTCAGTGTGGTGGAGTGAGGTGGTTTCAGTGAGGTGGAGTGGGGTGGTTTCAGTGTGGTGGAGTGAGGTGGTTTCAGTGAGGTGGAGTGGGGTGGTTTCAGTGTGGTGGAGTGAGGTGGTTTCAGTGGGGTAGTTTCAGTGTGGTGGAGTGAGGTGGTTTCAGTGTGGTAGAGTGGGGTGGTTTCAGTGTGGTGGAGTGGGGTGGTTTCAGTGTGGTGGAGTGAGGTGGTTTCAGTGTGGTGGAGTGGGGTGGTTTCAGTGTGGTGAAGTGGGGTGGTTTCAGTGTGGTGGAGTGAGGTGGTTTCAGTGTGGTAGAGTGTGCCTCAGACTTACCCTGCACTGGAACTCTGATCCCACCAGACCCAGACATCCTGATGTGAGGACAGGGACCCCTCCCTCCTCTTCATCCACCATGGTGAAGCAGTACCCATCCGTCCTAAATCACAACGCATCACATTACCATCTAGATCATCACAATCTACCCGCACTATCACCATTACTCAGATCATTATCCGTCCTCGATCAAAGAACACAACGCATTACATTACCTTCTGTAACATCATGATCAAATCAAACTTTATTTCGTACCAAAAACGGAATTCAGTACAAGGTGCTTCACATACATCATTACTATGTACATTATCACCATTACTCGGATCATTAATAGCACCATCAATCAGCAAATATATTATCAATAATTTCTATTATGTACAGTACAATGACTTCAGGTACTTATTATTATTTATTTTTTTTACCTTTATTTAACCAGGCAAGTCAGTTAAGAACAAATTCTTATTTTCAATGACGGCCTAGGAACAGTGGGTTAACTGCCTGTTCAGGGGCAGAATGACAGATTTGTACCTTGTCAGCTTGGGGGTTTGAACTTCCAACCTTCTGGTCAATAGTCCAACGCTCTAACCACTAGGCTACCCTGCAGCCCTGGCATTAATAATGTACAGTGGGGAGAACAAGTATTTGAAACACTGCCGATTTTGCAGGTTTTCCTACTTATTTAGAGGTCTGTAATTTTTATCATAGGTACACTTCAACTGTGAGAGATGGAATCTAAAACAAAATCCAGAAAATCACATTGTATGATTTTTAAGTAATTCCTTTGCATTTTATTGCATGACATAAGTATTTGATCACGTACCAACCAGTAAGAATTCCGTCTCTCATAGACCTGTTAGTTTTTCTTTAAGAAGCCCTCCTGTTCTCCACTTATTACCAGTATTAACTGAACTTGTTTGAACTCGTTACCTGTATAAAAGCCTCCTGTCCACACACTCAATCAAACAGACTCCAACCTCTCCACAATGGCCAAGACCAGAGAGCTGTGTAAGTACATCAGCGATAAAATTGTAGATCTGCACAAGGCTGGGATGGGCTACAGGACAATAGGCAAGCAGCTTGGTGAGAAGGCAACAACTGTTGGTGCAATTATTAGAAAATGGAAGAAGTTCAAGATGACGGTCAATCACCCTCGGTTTGGGGCTCCATGCAAGATCTCACCTCGTGGGGCATCAATGATCATGAGGAAGGTGAGGGATCAGCCCAGAACTGCATGGCAGGACCTGGTCAATGACCTGAAGAGAGCTGGGACCACAGTCTCAAAGAAAACCCTTAGTAACACACTACGCCGTCATGGATTAAAATCCTGCAGAGCACGCAAGATCCCCCTGCTCAAGCCAGCGCATGTCCAGGCCCGTCTGAAGTTTGCCAATGACCATCTGGATGATCCAGAGGAGGAATGGGAGAAGGTCATGTGGTCTGATGAGACAAAAATAGAGCTTTTTGGTCTAAACTCCACTCGTCGTGTTTGGAGGACGAAGAAGGATGAGTACAACCCCAAGACCACCATCCCAACTGTGAAGCATGGAGGTGGAAACATCATTCTTTGGGGATGATTTTCTGAAAAGGGACCAAGACGACTGCACCGTATTGAGGAGAGGATGGATGGGGCCATGTATCGCGAGATCTTGGCCAACAACCTCCTTCCCACGGTAAGAGCATTGAAGATGGGTCGTGGCTGGGTCTTCCAGCATGACAGCGACCCAAAACACACAGCCAGGGCAACTAATGAGTGGCTCCGTAAGAAGCATCTCAAGGTCCTGGAGTGGCCTAGCCAGTCTCCAGACCTGAACCCAATAGAAAATCTTTGGAGGGAGCTGAAAGTCCGTATTGCCCAGCGACAGCCTCGAAACCTGAAGGATCTGGAGAAGGTCTGTATGGAGGAGTGGGCCAAAATCCCTGCTGCGGTGTGTGCAAACCTGGTCAAGAACTACAGAAAACATATGATCTCTGTAATTGCAAACAAAGGTTTCTGTACCAAAAATTAAGTTCTGCTTTTCTGATGTATCAAATACTTATGTCATGCAATAAAATGCAATCAATTACTTAAAAATCATATCATGTGATTTTCTAGATTTTTGGTTTAGATTCCGTCTCTCACAGTTGAAGTGTACCAATGATAAAATTACAGACCTCTACATGCTTTGTAAGTAGGAAAACCTGCTAAATTGGCAGTGTATCAAATACTTGTTCTCCCCACTGTATATTATCAACAGCTTCATCTCATTAATTATTGAATGGGGCTAATTAGTCAAATGTTGTGAGTACTATTCACAACAGGTGTGTGTGTGTACACGGTTTTCTATACTTGTGATTATCAGAAGGCCTCACAAGAATAGTGAGCCAACAAAAATTCTGGAGAAGTGATGGCATTTTGTAACTCACTTGTAAAAAGTCTTAGGGGTTTAGGTTTAGGGGAAAAAGGGATTTTGAATGGGAATTAATTTTTGGTCCCCAAAAAGTCCTCACAGGAATAGTGTGTGTGTGTGTGTGTGTGTGTGTGTGTGTGTGTGTGTGTGTGTGTGTGTGTGTGTGTGTGTGTGTGTGTGTGTGTGTGTGTGTGTGTGTGTGTGTGTGTGTGTGTGTGTGTGTGTGTAGCTTTACTAACAGGTCAGGTTCAGGGTTGTTATTGGAGTTAAATATTAGCCCAGAGGACTTCTGTTTCATGACGTTAATGATGAATTCATGTTATATTCAAAGTTGGCAAGAGACAGAGTAATTAGCCACGGATGTTATTGTGTGTGACAGCTTGTGCGTTAAACTAATTTGCACAGCACATCAGGCAATAATATGGAAAGTCAGGGAATATTTGAGGGTTGAGTTGCTAAGGGGAAAACACATCGACAGGGAACATGTCAGCGAGCAAGCGCCACACACCCACACACCCACACACCCACGCACCCACACACCCTGCACCCACACACCCTGCACCCACACACCCACACACCCTGCACCCACACACCCACACACCCACACACCCTGCACCCACACACCCTGCACCCACACACCCTGCACCCACACACCCTGCACCCACACACCCTGCACCCACACACCCTGCACCCTGCACCCACACACCCTGCACCCACACACCCACACATCCTGCACCCACACACCCTGCACCCACACACCCACACACCCTGCACCCACACACCCTGCACCCACAGACCCTGCACCCACACACCCACACACCCTGCACCCACACACCCTGCACCCACACACCCTGCACCCACACACCCACACACCCTGCACCCACACACCCTGCACCCACACACCCTGCACCCACACACCCACACACCCTGCACCCACACACCCACACACCCTGCACCCACACACCCTGCACCCACACACCCTGCACCCACACACCCTGCACCCACACACCCTGCACCCACACACCCTGCACCCACACACCCTGGACCCACACACCCACACACCCTGCACCCACACACCCTGCACCCACACACCCTGCACCCACACACCCACGCACCCACACACCCACACACCCTGCACCCACACACCCTGCACCCACACACCCTGCACCCACACACCCTGCACCCACACACCCTGCACCCACACACCCACACACCCTGCACCCACACACCCTGCACCCACACACCCACACACCCTGCACCCACACACCCAAACACCCTGCACCCATACACCCACACACCCACACACCCACACACCCACACACCCTGCACCCACACACCCACACACCCTGCACTCACACACCCTGCACCCACACACCCTGCACCCACACACCCACACACCCTGCACCCACACACCCTGCACCCACACACCAAGCACCCACACACCCACACACCCTGCACCCACACACCCACACACCCTGCACCCACACACCCTGCACCCACACACCCACACACCCTGCACCCCGCCACACACCCTGCACCCACACACCCACACACCCTGCACCCCGCCACACACCCTGCACCCACACACCCACACACCCTGCACCCCGCCACACACCCTGCACCCACACACCCAAACACCCTGCACCCACACACCCTGAACCCACACACCCACACACCCTGCACCCCGCCACACACCCTGCACCCACACACCCACACACCCTGCACCCACACACCCTGCACCCACACACCCTGCACCCACACACCCTGCTCTGTTTTCACTCCAAACAAACTGCATTAGGCAGAACAATACACATGAAACTGTTAAATCATACTGTAAGTATACTAGTAAGGTGAAGTAGTGAAACATGTGTTCTTCCATGGTTCTCAATAAAAATGCTGGTCTAGGATCAGTTTCCCCTTTTAGATCATAATTAATAAGATTATATGGACAAAGAGGACCTGATCTGAGATCAGCACTGTGAATGTGGATGGGGCCAGAGTGTTGGATCTGCATGTGCAAGATGAGCATCAAATATATGCGTAGGATATAGTATGTGTGTTTGGTTTTACTAACCTTATGGGTACCAGAAGTCCTCACGAGGATAGTAAAACAAGGAATTCGTCACAAGTGGGGACATTTCACCGGTCCCCACAAAGAAAAAGGCTATTTTAGATTTAGGGTTTACGTTTAGGAGTTAAGGAAAATATGATTTTGTAATGGGAATCAATTGTTTGGTCCCCACAATGATAGTAAAATAAATGTGTGTGTGTGTGAGAGAGAGTACATTCATGAGTGCATGTGTGCGCATACATCCGTGTGTGTGTGTGTGTGTTGGGCCCACACCTGCAGGTGTTGTTGGTGGAGTCCTCGGGACAGTGGTGATAGCAGTAACACCAGAGCTGTCGCTGGGGCAGGGCTGGGGCTGTGCTCCCACTGGCGTCCTTTTCACTGTCCACCGCCGCCTTCCCCAAAGTCCTCAGCAACATACTGTCCAGAACGTTAGCTATAAAGACAGGACACAGAGAGACAGAGGGTTAGACTTAGGATTCACAAGCAACAAACTCAATCAGAATGTTAGCAACAAGGACAAGGACAGGACACAGAGAGACTTAGGTTTCACAAGCAACAAACACACCTTCATTAGTTTGGTCACAAAAACAAGTCATTGGGCTGGGCTGGGGTTGGGATGGGCTGGGCTGGGGTTGGGATGGGCTGGGCTGGGGTTGGGATGGGCTGGGCTGGGCTGGGCTGGTGTTGGGATGGGCTGGGGTTGGGCTGGGCTGGGCTGGGGTTGGGATGGGCTGGGGTTGGGTTGGGCTGGGCTGGGCTGGGCTGGGCTGGGGTTGGGATGGGCTGGGGTTGGGATGGGCTGGGGTTGGGATGGGCTGGGCTGGGCTTGGGATGGGCTGGGCTGGGGTTGGCTGGGCTGGGCTGGGCTGGGCTGGGGATGGGATGGGCTGGGCTGGGCTGGGCTGGGCTGGGCTGGGCTGGGGTTGGGATGGGCTGGGGTTGGGATGGCCTGGGCTGGGGTTGGGATGGGCTGGGGTTGGGATGGGCTGGGCTGGGCTGGGCTGGGGTTGGGTTGGGATGGGCTGGGCTGGGCTGGGGTTGGGTTGGGATGGGCTAGGCTGGGCTGGGCTGGGGTTGGGATGGGCTGGGCTGGGCTGGGGTTGGGATGGGCTGGGGTTGGGCTGGGCTGGGCTGGGCTGGGCTGGGCTGGGGTTGGGTTGGGATGGGCTAGGCTGGGCTGGGCTGGGCTGGGGTTGGGATGGGCTGGGGTTGGGATGGGCTGGGGTTGGGATGGGCTGGATTCAACATTTGTTTTTGTTTCTCATTGATTATAGCGTTGTTGTACAAGTCAATAATAAACAGCTGTTCACAAAAAAAATATTACATGGCAAAGTCTTGGAAGTCGTATTCCAAAATAGTTACTTCCAAGTAGCCATTGTTGTTCTATAGTCTCCAGTGTTTCCTACACAAACATCCCGGTTCAAAAGAGCACCTGTTTGTCACATCAGGAGAAGAAAGTGGAAGTGTTCTAAATAGTATCCTGCACACTACTTTTAACAAGAGCCCTATGGACCCGGGTTCAAAAGTAGTGCACACTATAGGGAATATGATGCCATTTGGGAAGCAAGACTTTCATTCATACGTTAGGGGGTTTTCATTCATTCTGGCACACTCATTCAGACCAGATGCTTCACAGCTGCATCGTGGAGATCGTCCAAAAAAATAAAAAAGTAAGTGTCCTTCCTTGCTACAATAAACACTAGCAGTCATACGATCCCCACTCCAAAGATTGACTTCACACCGATCAAATGGTCCAATCTGTCAACAGCGGAAGAGCTTTCCAGACAGAGTGGAAGACCGTGGAACCAGGTAGCCAAAAGAAGTAGGACAATATCCTTATTATGTATAGACAATAGCTTTACAGAAAGCCTTGTACCTTATTATGTATAGACAATAGCTTTACAGAAAGCCTTGTACCTTATTATGTATAGACAATAGCTTTACAGAAAGCCTTGTACCTTATTATGTATAGACAACAGCTTTACAGAAAGCCTTGTACCTTATTATGTATAGACAATAGCTTTACAGAAAGCCTTGTACCTTAATATGTATAGACAATAGCTTTACAGAAAGCCTTGTACCTTATTATGTATAGACAATAGCTTTACAGAAAGCCTTGTACCTTACTATGTATAGACAATAGCTTTACAGAAAGCCTTGTACCTTACTATGTATAGACAATAGCTTTACAGAAAGCCTTGTACCTTATTATGTATAGACAATAGCTTTACAGAAAGCCTTGTACCTTATTATGTATAGACAATAGCTTTACAGAAAGCCTTGTACCTTAATATGTATAGACAATAGCTTTACAGAAAGCCTTGTACCTTATTATGTATAGACAATAGCTTTACAGAAAGCCTTGTACCTTATTACGTATAGACAATAGCTTTACAGAAAGCCTTGTACCTTATTATGTATAGACAATAGCTTTACAGAAAGCCTTGTACCTTATTATGTATAGACAATAGCTTTACAGAAAGCCTTGTACCTTATTATGTATAGACAATAGCTTTACAGAAAGCCTTGTACCTTATTATGTAAACAATAGCTTTACAGAAAGCCTTGTACCTTATTATGTATAGACAATAGCTTTACAGAAAGCCTTGTACCTTATTATGTATAGACAATAGCTTTACAGAAAGCCTTGTACCTTTGTACCTTAT
Organism: Oncorhynchus gorbuscha; assembly: GCF_021184085.1. Lineage (NCBI taxonomy): Eukaryota > Metazoa > Chordata > Actinopteri > Salmoniformes > Salmonidae > Oncorhynchus > Oncorhynchus gorbuscha. The sequence continues at coordinate 76,318,630 of NC_060176.1, forward strand.
ATGTATAGACAATAGCTTTACAGAAAGCCTTGTACCTTATTATGTATAGACAATAGCTTTACAGAAAGCCTTGTACCTTATTATGTATAGACAATAGCTTTACAGAAAGCCTTGTACCTTATTATGTATAGACAATAGCTTTACAGAAAGCCTTGTACCTTAATATGTATAGACAATAGCTTTACAGAAAGCCTTGTACCTTAATATGTATAGACAATAGCTTTACAGAAAGCCTTGTACCTTAATATGTATAGACAATAGCTTTACAGAAAGCCTTGTACCTTATTATGTATAGACAATAGCTTTACAGAAAGCCTTGTACCTTATTATGTATAGACAATAGCTTTACAGAAAGCCCTGTACCTTAATATGTATGTGACATATACACTGAGTGTACAAAACATTAGGAACACCTTCCTAATATTGTGTTGCACCCCCAATCTGTCCGCAGAATTGCCTCGTCTAGGCATGGACTCTACAAGGTGTAGAAAGAATTCCACAGGGATGCTGGTCCGTGTTGACTCCAATGCTTCCCACAGTTGTGTCAAGTTGGCTGGATGTCCTTTGGGTGGTGGACAATTCTTGATAAACAAGGGAAACTGTTAAGCGTGAAAAACCCAGCAGCGTTGCAGTTCTTGACACAAACCGGTGCGCCTGCCTGGCACCTACTACCATACCCTGTTCAAAAGCCCTTAAATCTTTTGTCTTATCCCTTCAGCCTCTGAATGGCACACATACACTATCTATGTCTCAATTGTCTCAAGGTGTACAAATCCTTCTTTAACCTGTCTCCTCTCCTTTATCTACACTGATTAAAGTGGATTTAACAAGTGACATCAATAAGGGATCATAGCTTTCACCTGGATTCACCTGATCAGTAGTCTGGTGCGTCATGGAAAGAGCCGGTGTTCCTAATGTTTTATCTACTCAGTGTATAAACAACACGTGTGACTTTTGGGGACATCCATTACTTTTGTGGACATCCATTACTTTTGGGGACATCCATGACTTTTGCCAGTTGCCTTCTTGGGGTGGTTTCCTGGACACAGATTAAGCCTAAAAACCAGCCATATTACACCAGACATGTTAGATCATTTCAACGTCAAGACTGATCTAACAGTAGTCCTGGACTAAAAAGGGCCTTCAGTGCAGAATCAAAATACTGTTTAGTCCAGGATAACACTTCATCTGTGTCTGGGAAACCATCTAGTTGTGTAGTAAAGATAGGACTTTGAGTGGAGTTTACAGGACAGGATACTGAGGAAGAGGAGTGGTTTACAGGACAGGATACTGAGGAAGAGGAGGAGGGGTTTACAGGACAGGATACTGAAGAAGAGGGGAGGTTTTACAGGACAGGATACTGAAGAAGAGGGGAGGTTTTAGAGGACAGGATACTGAGGAAGAGGAGGGGTTTTACAGGATACTGAAGAAGAGGAGAGGTTTTACAGGACAGGATACTGAAGAAGAGGAGGGGTTTTACAGGACAGGATACTGAGGAAGAGGAGGGGTTTACAGGATACTGAAGAAGAGGAGGGGTTTACAGGACAGGATACTGAGGAAGAGGAGGGGTTTACAGGACAGGATACTGAGGAAGAGGAGGGGTTTACAGGATACTGAAGAAGAGGAGGGGTTTTACAGGACAGGATTCTGAAGAAGAGGGGAGGTTTTTCAGGACAGGATACTGAAGAAGAGGAGGGGTTTTACAGGACAGGATACTGAGGAAGAGGAGGGGTTTTACAGGATACTGAAGAAGAGGAGAGGTTTTACAGGACAGGATACTGAAGAAGAGGAGGGGTTTTCCAGGACAGGATACTGAGGAAGAGGAGGGGTTTTACAGGATACTGAAGAAGAGGAGGGGTTTTACAGGACAGGATACTGAAGAAGAGGAGGTGTTTTACAGGATACTGAAGAAGAGGAGGGTTTTACAGGACAGGATACTGGAGAAGAGGAGGGGTTTACAGGACAGGATACTGAAGAAGAGGAGGGGTTTACAGGACAGAATACTGAAGAAGAGGAGGTGTTTTACAGGATACTGCAGAAGAAGAAGAGGAGGGGTTTACAGGACAGGATACTGAAGAAGAGGAGGGGTTTACAGGATACTGAAGAAGAGGAGGGGTTTACAGGACAGGATACTGAAGAAGAGGAGGGGTTTAATTGACAGGATACTGAAGAAGAGGAGGTGTTTTACAGGACAGGATACTGAAGAAGAGGAGGGGTTTTACAGGATACTGAAGAAGAGGAGGGGTTTTACAGGACAGGATACTAAGGAAGAGGAGGGGTTTACAGGACAGGATACTGAGGAAGAGGAGGGGTTTACAGGACAGGATACTGAGGAAGAGGAGGGGTTTACAAGATACTGAAGAAGAGGAGGGGTTTACAGGACAGGATACTGATGAAGAGGAGGGGTTTACAGGATACTGAAGAAGAGGAGGGGTTTACAGGACAGGATACTGAAGAAGAGGAGGGGTTTACAGGACAGGATACTGAGGAAGAGGAGGGGTTTACAGGACAGGATACTGAGGAAGAGGAGGGGTTTACAGGATACTGAAGAAGAGAAGGGATTTTACAGGACAGGATACTGAAGAAGAGGAGGGTTTTACAAGACAGGATACTGAAGAAGAGGGGTTTACAGGACAGGATACTGAAGAAGAGGAGGGTTTTACAGGACAGGATACTGAAGAAGAGGAGGGGTTTACAGGACAGGATACTGAAGAAGAGGAGGGTTTTACAGGACAGGATACTGAAGAAGAGGAGGGTTTTACAAGACAGGATACTGAAGAAGAGGAGGGGTTTACAGGACAGGAAACTGAGGAAGAGGAGGGTTTTACAGGACAGGATACTGAAGAAGAGGAGGGGGTTTACAGGACAGGATACCGAAGAAGAGGAGGGGTTTACAGGACAGGAAACTGACGAAGAGGAGGGGTTTTACAGGACAGGATACCGAAGAAGAGGAGGGGTTTACAGGACAGGATACTGAAGAAGAGGAGGGGTTTTACAGGACAGGATACCGAAGAAGAGGAGGGGTTTTACAGGACAGGATACTGAGGAAGAGGAGGGGTTTTACAGGACAGGATACTGAAGAAGAGGAGGGGTTTAATTGACAGGATACTGAAGAAGAGGAGGGGTTTACAGGACAGGATACTGAAGAAGATGAGGGGTTTACAGGATACTGAAGAAGAGGAGGGGTTTACAGGACAGGATACTGAAGAAGATGAGGGGTTTAATTGACAGGATACTGAAGAAGAGGAGGGGTTTAATTGACAGGATACTGAAGAAGAGGAGGGGTTTACAGGATACTGAAGAAGAGGAGGGGTTTACAGGACAGGATACTGAAGAAGAGGAGGGGTTTAATTGACAGGATACTGAAGAAGATGAGGGGTTTACAGGATACTGAAGAAGAGGAGGGGTTTACAGGACAGGATACTGAAGAAGAGGAGGGGTTTAATTGACAGGATACTGAAGAAGAGGAGGGGTTTACAGGACAGGATACTGAAGAAGATGAGGGGTTTACAGGATACTGAAGAAGAGGAGGGGTTTACAGGACAGGATACTGAAGAAGAGGAGGGGTTTACAGGACAGGATACTGAAGAAGAGGAGGGGTTTTACAGGACAGGATACTGAAGAAGAGCAGGGGTTTAATTGACAGGATATATATTTTCAGGACTGTTAATCAAGGCTGATGATTGGCTCTGTTATCTTTGCCACTGCTCCTCTCATCATAGAGCTTTGACACTTCATGATAATCCATTTTACAACCCAAAACAAATAACATGCTTTGTTAAACAGCTCATTCTCCCAAAATAACAAAATGACATACTGGTTTCCTTACACTGTAAAGCAGTCTATGGACAAGGTAAAACAGCAATTTATGCTTCATAAACAATGTCATTTTGGCATTTGGGTCAACTATCCCTTTGATGTTTCTCAGTCAAACCTGTAACAGCAGTAAGAACTTGTAAAATGAACTCCTTAAATGATTCAATCCATAGCGTTCTCTATTCCCATAAAACAAGGGGAAATATTGAAATTGTAGATCTTCATGCACAAGGACGAATTGAGGTGAACTGAAGTTGAGGAATTTGGAAAGATATCTCTTTCCTGGCAACTCTGTGTCACACTACTCCTTGCAGCCTGATAGACACATACATCATTGACGTTGTACTTCAGACCAATGAGGCCAATTCAATTCAATTCTATTGTAATTAGGGGAAAGGTCAGCCATTGGTTTTGAAGTCAAACAGCAGGGGAAGTGTTTATGTGGCGTGTTCTTGGTTTACATGGGAAATCTGCAGTTGCTACATACATTTTTGGGCTTATAAATGAATCTTATGTACCCATTGATATACAGCATACCCATTGATATACAGCATACCCATTGATATACAGCATACCCATTGATATACAGCATACCCATTGATATACAGCATACCCATTGATATACAGCATACCCATTGATATACAGCATACCCATTGATATACAGCATACCCATTGATATACAGCATACCCATTGATATACAGCATACCCATTGATATACAGCATACCCATTGATTTACAGCATACCCATTGATATACAGCATACCCATTGATATACAGCATACCCATTGATATACAGCATACCCATTGATATACAGCATACCCATTGATATACAGCATACCCATTGATATACAGCATACCCATGGATTCATGACGATTCTAACTTATAATGAATGGCTCATGAGCTTAGTTAAACTGTCGTACCTCATCAGAACACAAAATATAAGCTTGTTTTACTTCAGAACCACAGGAGGTTGGTGGTACCTTAAATGGGGAGGATGGGCTCGTGGTCATGGCTGGAGCAGAATAGCTGGAAAGGTAATAACAACATCAAACACGTGGTTTCCATGGTTTCCATGTGTTTGATACCATTCCATTCACTCCGTTCCAGACATTATTATGAGCCGTCCTCCTCCTCCCAGCAGCCTCCACTAATCAGAACTCAACATAAAAGCTTAATTGTTTTACTCCAATGTCTGAATACAGAGTATATGTAAACAAACAAGGATAAAACTATACTGTTGATGTGATGGATGGTCAGTCCTTGAATCCACAGCTCTGTCTATGAATCTGCGAGTGGTTACATTTCTCCAGTCTCATCCCCTCAGTTTTTTACTGAAACAGTTTTGTTATTGTTTCAACTGCTGATTGGTCCTTCAACCTGCCCTTTAACACACATCTGTTTAACAGAGTGCACCGAAGGTGTGTCTTATAGGAGCACTCGCTCACATAAACACTGGTCTAAGTCACTGAGATGGGACGATGGTAGGACGATGGAGGGACGATGGAGGGACGATGGTAGGACGATGGAGGGACGATGGTAGGACGATGGAGGGACGATGGTGGGACGATGGTAGGACGATGGAAGGACGATGGTAGGACGATGGAGGGACGATGGAAGGACGATGGAAGGACGATGGAGGGACGATGGAGGGACGATGGTAGGACGATGGAGGGACGATGGTAGGACGATGGAGGGACGATGGAGGGACGATGGTAGGACGATGGAAGGACGATGGAGGGACGATGGAAGGACGATGGAAGGACGATGGAGGGACGATGGTAGGACGATGGTAGGACGATGGAGGGACGATGGTAGGACGATGGAGGGACGATGGAGGGACGATGGTGGGACGATGGAGGGACGATGGTAGGACGATGGAAGGACGATGGAGGGTCGATGGTAGGACGACGGTAGGACGATGGAAGGACGATGGAGGGACGATGGTGGGACGATGGAGGGACGATGGAAGGACGATGGAGGGACGATGGAGGGATGGAGGGACGATGGAGGGACGATGGTAGGACGATGGAAGGACGATGGAGGGACGATGGAGGGACGATGGAGGGACGATGGAGGGACGATGGAGGGACGATGGAAGGACGATGGAGGGACGATGGAGGGACGATGGAGGGACGATGGTGGGACGATGGAAGGACGATGGAGGGACGATGGTAGGACGATGGAGGGACGATGGAAGCTTGAAAGTGATGATAAAACACACGTTTACTTTCTCACGTGAATCCTGAGGCTCCAGCTCCTTCCACTCCACAACATAGATCCAATTCAAACAAAACAGCCATTTCAACTTTACTGCCACCGTCGTCCACTGAGAAGAATGGAGCTAGAGGTAGTGAGGTTGACTAAACATGTCCTCTTATCAAACCTAATCCCATGGCAAATATCCCTGAGGCCAGAGACAGACAGACAGACAGACAGACAGACAGACAGACAGACAGACAGACAGACAGACAGACAGACAGACAGACAGACAGACAGACAGACAGACAGACAGACAGACAGACAGACAGACAGACAGACAGACAGACAGACAGACAGAGACAGAGAGAGACAGAGACAGACAGAGGGAAACAGACGGAAACAGACGGAAACAGACAGGCTTTCAAAGGGCCACATAAACAAAGCTCTGGATATGTCCCAAATGGCACCCTTTTCCATTTATAGTGCCCTGTGTTTATAGTGAACTACAATAGTGCCTTAAGGGCCCTGATCAAAAGAAGTGCACTATGCAGGGAATAGGGGGACATTTGGGACGCATACTCTGATTTGGGTGCAGAGAGAGGTGCAGAGAGAGGTGAATAAATGAGATTTGACAGAGCTGCAGGGAGCTCGTCTCAGTTCAGAACAGAGAGGAGAGAGTGCTGTGCACTGGTCTAGTCTCCCGTTCCAACCTCCTCCGTTGCTCAGCCTTCCCTCCTCCTTCTCCTTCTCTCGCCCTCCCTCCGTCCTCTGTCGCTCCCCCTTCCCTCTTTCTGTCACATCCTCTTCCCTCCTTCTCCATCGCTACCCCTTCCCTCCTCTTCCGTTGCTCCCCCTTCCCTCCTCTGTCGCTCCCCCTTCCCTCCTGTCACACCCCATTCCCTCCTTCTCTGTCGACTCCCCTTCCCTCCTTCTCTATAGCCCCCCTTTCCCTAACCACCCTCCTCCTGTCGCTCCCCCTTCCCACCTCCTTCTCCTTCTCTGTCGCTCCCCCTTCCCTCCTCCTCCGTCGCTCCCCCTTTCCTCCTCCTCCTCTGTTGCTCCCCCTTCCCTCCTTCTCTTTCTCTGTCGCTCCCCCTTCCCTCCTCCTCCTCCTTCTCTGTCGCTCCCCCTTCCCTCCTCCCCCTTCCCTCCTCCTCTGTCGCTCCCCCTTCCCTCCCCCTTCTCCTTCTCTGTCACTCCCCCTTTCCTCCTCCTGTCGCTCCCCCTTCCCTCCTCCTCCGTCGCTCCCCCTTCCTCCTCCTCTGTCGCTCCCCCTTCCCTCCTCCGTCTCCTTCTCTGTCGCTCCCCCTTCCCTCCTCTGTTGCTCCCCCTTCCCTCCTCCATCACTCCCCTTACCTCCTCCGTCACTCCCCCTTCCCTCCTCCTCCGTCGCTCCCCCTCGTCGCTCCCCTTTCCTCCTCCTCTGTCGCTCCCGCTTCCCTCCTCCTTCTCCTTCTCTGTCGCTCCCCCTTCCCTCCTCCTTCCCCTTCTCTGCCGCTCCCCCTTACTCCTCCTCCGTTGCTCCCCCTTCGTCGCTCCCCTTTCCTCCTCCTCTGTCGCTCCCCCTTCCCTCCTCCTTCTCCTTCTCTGTCGCTCCCCCTTCCCTCCTCCCCCGTTGCTCCCCCTTCGTCGCTCCCCTTTCCTCCTCCACTGTCGCTCCCCCTTCCCTCCTCCTTCCCCTTCTCTGCCGCTCCCCCTTCCCTTCTCTGTCGCTCCCCCTTTCCTCCTCCTCCGTCTCTCCCCCCTTCCCTCCTCCGTCGCCCCCTTTCCCTCCTCCTCCGTCGCTCCCCCTTCCCTCCTCCTCCGTCGCTCCCCCTTCCCTCCTCCGTCGCTCCCCCTTCCCTCCTCCGTCCGCTCCCCCTTCCCTCCTCCTCCGTCGCTCCCCCTTCCCTCCTCCTCCGTCGCTCCCCCTTCCCTCCTCCTCTGTCGCTCCCCCTTCCCTCCTCCGTCTCCTTCTCTGTCGCTCCCCCTTCCCTCCTCCGTCGCTCCCCCTTCCCTCCTCCTCCGCCGCTCCCCCTTTCCTCCTCCTCCGTCGCTCCCCATTTCCTCCTCCGTCGCTCCCCCTTTCCTCCTCCCCTTCCCTACTCCTTCTCTGTCGCTCCCCCTTCCCTCCTCCCCCTTCCCTCCTCCTGTCACCCCCTTCTCTCCTTCTCTGTCGCCCCCTTCTCTCCTTCTGTCACCCCCTTCTCTCCTTCTCTGTCGCCCCCCTTCCCTCCTTCTGTCACCCCCTTCTCTCCTTCTCTGTCGCCCCCCTTCCCTCCTTCTGTCACCCCCTTCTCTCTCTTCTCTGTCGCCCACCCCTTCCCTCCTTCTGTCACCCCCTTCTCTCCTTCTCTGTCGCCCACCCCTTCCCTCCTTCTGTCACCCTCCTTCTCTCCTTCTCTGTCGCCCCCCTTCCCTCCTTCTGTCACCCCCTTCTCTCCTTCTC
>NC_060176.1:76329576-76342076 GCF_021184085.1 Oncorhynchus gorbuscha
CGGGGTGCTTTCAGCACCCAATTACCAGGCACCTAAAAGCCTGCTCTTTCAGCAGGCGCCACATTGTACAAACTACCAAAGAGAGGGGAGGGGCAAACAGGGGAAGAAAAGGGGAGCATGTAGCTCTGACTCACAGCACAGGGTACAGAGACAGGCATCATTAGTTTAGCCCAGTCATGTCAAACAGGCCAAACAGAAAAGCTTTTCTTCACCAACTCCACATAAACACAACCCCCCCCTCCTTTCCACTTAGAGGACGGGTAGAACGTTGCCTCATTCCAGAGAATCGCTCCTTGCTCTTTCCGTACCTCTCCCCCGCTCATTTAAACTGTAGTATGTCTTGTGTGTGTTTGACAAGGTTCTCAGGGCAAAGAGAAGAGCGGGAACTGGTGTGAAAGACTGGTCTTATCTTCATGCTGAAGCCTCCCTGAAACGTTGAGATGGGTTACAGCCTAGGCAGACAAGAATGTCCCTTTGAACAGACCACCTCAAAGTGGAGTGAAAGTACAGTACTGATTCATGAGAAGATATAGTTGCAGTGACTGAACGTGACCCAAAAGCAACTAAAATGCTCAGTCAGAGCGATAGTGTACTCACACAGGGCTGAGGATGAGGTTGGCGGTCTCTGTCATCAGTACTGGGCATTGTGTGGGTCATCATCAGTTGAGTCGGACATTGTCCCAGATATATGGAAAGGTGCCCTGAGGGCTAACGGAAGTTCTACATCATTACTTTTCCCTCCCTTGACACCGCCTTCTCATCCAGCAGCCCCCCTTTCCCCCTGTTATTTCTCTCTTTCCTCCACCCTTTGTATATCTTCCCTCCCCCTCCCCCTCCCCCTCCCCCACTCTCCCCCTTTCTCTCTCCCCCTCTCTCCCCTTTCTCTCTCCTCCCCCTCTCCCCTTTCTCTCTCCCCCTCTCCCCTTTCTCTCTCCCCCAACTCCCCCTCCTCACCCAACAGCCACCTTTTCCCCCTTCCTTCCATGTTATTCCTCCCCCTTTGCCTTTCCTCTTCTCCCCCCTTTTCTCTTCCCCCTCTGGCCTCTCCCCCTTTCACTCTCCAACCCCTCGCTCCCCCTCTCCTCCCCTTTCTCTCCCCTTTCTCTCCTCCCCGTTCTCTCCCCTTTCTCATCCTCTCTCTCATAAAGTCATTGGGCTTTGTTTGTCCAGGCCAGTGGTGGCAGGTGAGGGTTCCTTGCACCCAGACAGCTGAGGAGGAGGAGAGGAGCCAACGTTCAGGGAGAGATGAGAGAGACCGTCGCTAACCTCTGACCCCTCCCATCAATCATCCCCCTGTCACCCATCTTACCAGACCACCCCCCCCCCCCCAAGCATGGGTTGGGACAGGAACAGGTGACCACCAGGTAACTGGTTCACATCAAATGTCACACAAGGCCCATAGACATCAATCAGACAGAGAGAGAGAGGGAAGGGGGGTGAGAAGGAGGAGGGAGAGGGAAGAAAAGGGGGATGAGAAAGAGAAAAAGGTAAAGAGAAAAATGGGGGAGAAAATGAGAGAGAGAGAAGAAACCACTTCAAAGAGTGCAGCTTCCACTGAGACTAAAGAAGTTGGGAAAGAAAGAGTTGCTCTAGGAGGCAGCATTCAGGGACGCTGAAAACTTTTGCAACACGTTTGTTAACACTGTAGGCATTCCTCAATGTATCACCCACAAGAATGGGCACTATGTAACTACTATACAACTGCCAACCTTTTGACCAACAAACATGATGTTTTCCAGCCGAGGGAGCGATTGTGGAGCTCTGAATGACAGCAACTAAAGGGCGCCAGAACTTTGTGCTCATTCCAAAGCAGACGAGCCCCTCGATGTTATTCTTTTGAGCCATGAGAAACACAAATCACACTAAATCCATAGAATAGTGTGAAAGGCATCCAGCTGGTCTCTTCATTATACCCCCTCTGTCATCTGGACTGCTCTTCACAACACACACACACACACACACACACACACACACACACACACACACACACACACACACACACACACACACACACACACACACACACACACACACACACACACACACACACACACACACACACACACACACACACACACAGGAGAGTGAAGCTAGGCAAGACACCCACCTACACAACCTTTTATGGGCAAGCTAGACAGTCAGACACAGCCTGTAGAGTACAGCCTTCTAAAAGGTTGCCTGAACCAAACGTATTAGTGGCATATGAAAGTCATAGGCATTTCAAGTGAAAGTGTTGTCATTGCGTTTTGTCTAAATGATACGACGGATGTTTAAAGAATCATTTGAAAGGCTACAGCCACTCGTAACTGGCAGAGAGATCAGTGATCCGTCACGGCTGAGAAAAGCCACTTGGGTTGGAAACAGAGCTAGCCTGGGCCCAGATCTGTTTGTGCGGGCACCTCAATGAACAGGCAGTTAACCCACTGTTCCTAGGCCGTCATTGAAAATAAGAATTTGTTCTTAACTGACTTGCCTGGTTAAATGAAGGTAAAATAAAAATAAATAAAAATGACCATAAGAGTTGGCGAGATCTGGGAACAGGCTGAAACAGAAGCACCTCGCTAGAGGGAAATCCAAGACTCATATTATGTAAATTCTCAGATACTTAGTGATGTGAAATGATCCAGAAAGGAATCAGGGTATTCATAAAACAAAGACTGCTGATCTAGGATGGATTCACGTCCGTAGGGAGATCAAACCTGGACCTTTTTCTGACCACAAACTGGAGCTATACTACAACTCCTCTACCAAGTCCTAAACTCTGAGTCGCTTCACAAACATGGCAGCACACAACAAATCTATCCACCCAGAGGTAGTACACTCTGACCAAAATATCCCAGAGGTAGTACACTCTGACCAAAATATCCCAGAGGTAGTACACTCTGACCAAAATATCCCAGAGGTAGTACACTCTGACCAAAATATCCCAGAGGTAGTACACTCTGACCAAAATATCCCAGAGGTAGTACACTCTGACCAAAATATCCCAGAGGTAGTACACTCTGACCAAAATATCCCAGAGGTAGTACACTCTGACCAAAATATCCCAGAGGTAGTACACTCTGACCAAAATATCCCAGAGGTAGTACACTCTGACCAAAATATCCCAGCTCTGGTGAATATTTAGGAATGTGAGGGTCCTCCCGAGGCAATCCAATGAGGACAATACTGGCATGGAGGATGACCCAAACATACAGAGAATAGTCAACGTAACCAGGAGCAACTAAAAACTACTCATATCCACTGAGCTTAGTGAAGGTGGCAAAATACTATACAGCTATCAGATACACAGCCATGAACGCACGCACACACGCACGCACGCACGCACGCACGCACACGCGCACACACGCACACACACGCACACACACACACACACACACACACACACACACACACACACACACACACACACACACACACACACACACACACACACACACACACACACACACACACACACACACACACACACACACACACACACACACACACACACCTCCCCCCCTCTGGTGAAACAATCTAAAAAGGAAACGAAAACACATTCTAAGGATAATAAACAATCTTTATCCCCATTTTGCATTGTAAATTAAACGACGCAAGAAAGGTCCACATCATCTCTCCAAAGCTCTCAGATAAACAGTGTCGGGACAGCTGTTCTGTCTCCTGACAACCCGTTCCTGAAGGTTTTAAACATGTTCCTTTTCTTCCCTGAGCTGTTTCAAGGTCCCACTTCAAGCACCAATTCACTGCATTGGAAACACCAAATAAACACTCCAGCTTCAAATAAACCTTGGAAAAAGTCTTTGTCGAGGACAGATAGAGACAAAGACAAGAAAGGAGAAGTTATGTCTCCCTAGTCATTCGCCATTTAACAGATGCTTTTAATCCAAAGCTTTAATGAGTCTCTCTTACCTGATACAAAATGGTGGTTTGGATCGTTATGAGAAGACAATAACAAGACATAAGGATGTTCTTGACAAATGAATGAATGACAAATCAGTGTAAAATAAGGTCAGGGGTGAAGTTTCCTCTAGTTACAGATCTAGGATCAGCTTCCCCTCCCAAATACCAACCTTCACTATTATAGAGCCCCACAGTGGAGATGTCATACATGGAAATGGTTCCAATAATTTTCCCACCATTTCTTTTTCCCATAGGGGATTTTAGAAACACTTTAAATAAGGGCTGTGTTTCGTGTAAGCTTGCCCTAGCGTGACTTTGTGATAACCATGTAAATCTCTTGCGGACAAGGTGACTGTTATCAATATAGTCGGATCTATTTATTCTCAGATTCGAAAATGCTAATTAGCATCAACGTAAACATCATGCAAGACTACAAATCCCTACAAGCTCCTGCTCGTCACCTCTAGCTGGCACCTTTGCTAAAAAGGTACATTTAAAGAAATGTAGACAATTGATTAATTACTACATTTAGCTAACGTTAGATTACTCCAGAGATTCTTACCTTTGCCTCGATTCGGCAGTCCCGTCCAGATCATCATGGCATTTGTATTTCTTTATGATAGCCACATTAGCAGACATTTCAGCATTTCATTTGTTGGGGGTAAATACAGGCGAATATATTGATAAAAGTCATCTTGTCCGAGAGAGATTTGCATGGTTATTAAAACGTCACACCATTGGTAAGCCTACATTAAACACGGCCCTTGTTTTAATTGTTTCTAAAAATCCACTAAGGGAAAAATGAATGGTGGAAAAACGATTGGAACCATTTCCCTGTTTGACCGCTAGGTTTTATGGGTATTATGACTCATACTGTGGTACGCTATAGGGGAAAACGTACACCTGGCCCAGGCACACCATCTAGGGGCAGCTTCACCCTACTCTATCATAAGGCAGCTGGAAGTTAAGTGTTATCTGAAAGCTTAACTCCATGACCAAGACCATCGGTAAAATACTTTAAAAAACATGTACATTACATTAAAAAAATAAATCATGAATATTACTAACAGATTAAACGAAGGAATCATTGGAATACATTTAGAGGGTGTACAATACAATATTATTAATTTTATCTTTATTTAACTAGGCAAGTCAGTTAAGAACAAATTCTTATTTTCAATGACAGCCTATGAACAGTGGGTTAACTGCCTTGTTCAGGGGGAGAACAACGGATTTTTACCTTGTCAGCTCAGGGATTCGATCTGGCAACCCCCCCCCCCCCCACATATAATCTACCATTTCTATTCTTAACTCTTGGCAACATGGGACTGGGAGGCTCACAGGGATATTGGTATCCACAATACTCCATCAATTAAATATTTTTTAACTCGATACTTTTTGTACCACCCCCCATTTTTTTATTTTTTTATTTTGACATAAATACACTGTAATTTAAGACTTAAAACTGCAAAGTTGTCTCTCTGCCTCATGACCAAACATGTACAATTGCAGGATATTAGCTTGAAAACGAATATGTCCTTTCTGATGTAAAGGTCCTTTATAATGTTTCTTTCCAGGGCTCATGGTTCGTCCTTGCCATGCACTACCAAAGTCATAATACAAACTCCTTGTATGCTATTTTTTATCTCACTCGAGTTGTGTTCTGATTACGAGGGGGTCCCTGAGGAATTGACTATCACAAAAAGGGTCTCCGGCCACGAAGGTTTTGAGAAATCCTGGCCTAGACAAACGGTGCTAAGGTCCAGGGCAACTCAACAACAGTACTAATGGATATCCTATAGAGTAGGAGTACTGATCTAGGATCAGATACCCATGTCCATGGCGTTTTATTTATTATGATCTAAAAAGGGACAACTGATCCTAAATCAGCACTCCTTCTCTTGATACATACGGCCACAGAGTTTAGTATGTGAGATCCTGCCTGTGTTGATGGAGAGAACCATGTCCAGATTGACTTCATCTGTTTCTAATCTAATCACCACTAACACAGCCCATTAATATGCTGTAGAGGACCAGACAATGGAACAGACAATGGATCAAGTGAAGGAACATACCAGTGAAACTATTCACAAATGGTCTAGGATCAGTTTAGCCTTTTAGATTATAAAGAAGAACATCATATGGAAATGGGGGACCTGATCCTAGATCAGCACTCCTACTCTGAGACACTTGATATATATATACGGCCCCAGGAGATGTATAAAGACAGAGGCTAGAAGTAGCAGCATTTGTTGATATGACTTGGTTAAATGTGGTATGAGGCCTGGTCTGAAATATCAATACCAGTCATTAGCTTTCCCTCGGTTTGTTGTGATGGCTTTAATCCCCTCCAGCCCCAGTCTTTATGGAAGTGGTTTGAAAGCATTAGCCTTTTTCCTCAAACTGCCCATTTCAAACCATAACAAAACAATCCACACACAAAACCGTGAGCTTATCTCCCAGGACACCTTTTGCCCGCAGGGCAGTAGGAATCGTAGCTTACTTGCTTTGTCAGCTGTGCAGGTACTGCCTTTAATGATGCTTAACTGAGTAATATCATCTCAATTGGACTGCTCTTCAAAGAGACAACTTGCGTCCCAAACGTAACCCGATTCCCTTTCTAGTGCACTACTTTTCAGCTGGGCTCATAGAGCTCTGGGCAAAAGAAGTGCACTATATAGGGCATAGGGTGTTATTTTGGGATACATACAGAGGCTCTGAAAGGCCTGGGTAGCTAAGGGAGTCCAGGGGAGGAGGGAGGTGTGTGTTTTGGGTGGGTGGTAATAATACTGTTAGCAAGTGTTTATTTCCCCAGACACTCTGAGGACAGTGGAGCCGTAGTCATCAACACACGCTTAAACAGCCATTTTCCATCCATTTACGGCCTACGTTGTTTCCCTTCCCCTCCACGCAGTGTGAACAGTGTGTGTGTGAACAGTGTGTGTGTGTGTGTGAACAGTGTGTGTGTGTGTGTGTGTGTGTGTGTGTGTGTGTGTGTGTGTGTGTGTGTGTGTGTGTGTGTGTGTGTGTGTGTGTGTGTGTGTGTGTGTGTGTGTGTGTGTGTGTGTGTGTGTGTGTGTGTGTGTGTGAACAGTGTGTGTGAACAGTGTGTGTTCACACACAGACGGCAGCGGGGGCCGGTGAGTTAGTGTTTACAGTCCCTCTCCGACCCACTGTCTCCCCCTATGATTACTTTCCCATTTCCAAACTCACATATCATGGCCAACGGCTGCAGTCTGCCTCTGCTCTATCTCACTGAACAAACAATGTGTCTTTTAGCTGCTCTGACGCACCTACTTAAGGTCCACTGCTGATGGTCATTCACCAACCAACTACCAGAATAAGATACCAAATTGCAGGGTGCTGTAATTCACTCAAACGTTTGACATGCCTATTTACCCAGTAAGTGGTATGCTTATTGGTTGTCCTGTGTATGACTTTGATGATGCACTGCGTATGATTTAGTGATGACTTATAGGCAGATCACATCTAGGAACATCTAGTCCTTATAGGCAGATCATATCTAGTCCTTATAGGCAGATCATATCTAGTCCTTATAGGCAGATCATATCTAGTCCTTATAGGCAGATCATATCTAGTCCTTATAGGCAGATCATATATAGTCCTTATAGGCAGATCATATCTAGTCCTTATAGGCAGATCACATCTAGGAACATCTAGTCCTTATAGGCAGATCATATCTAGGAACATCTAGTCCTTATAGGCAGATCATATCTAGGAACATCTAGTCCTTATAGGCAGATCACATCTAGGAACATCTAGTCCTTATAGGCAGATCATATATAGTCCTTATAGGCAGATCATATCTAGGAACATCTAGTCCTTTAGGCAGATCATATCTAGGAACATCTAGTCCTTATAGGCAGATCATATCTAGTCCTTATAGGCAGATCATATCTAGTCCTTATAGGCAGATCATATCTAGTCCTTATAGGCAGATCATATCTAGTCCTTATAGGCAGATCACATCTAGTCCTTATAGGCAGATCATATCTAGTCCTTATAGACAGATCATATCTAGTCCTTATAGGCAGATCACATCTAGTCCTTATAGGCAGATCATATCTAGTCCTTATAGGCAGATCACATCTAGTCCTTATAGGCAGATCATATCTAGTCCTTATAGGCAGATCATATCTAGTCCTTATATATATGCCATTTAGCAGATCATATCTAGTCCTTATAGGCAGATCATATCTAGGAACATCTAGTCCTTATAGGCAGATCATATCTAGTCCTTATAGGCAGATCATATCTAGTCCTTATAGGCAGATCATATCTAGTCCTTATAGGCAGATCATATCTAGTCCTTATAGGCAGATCATATCTAGTCCTTATAGGCAGATCATATCTAGGAACATCTAGTCCTTATGGGCAGATAATATCTAGTCCTTATAGGCAGATCATATCTAGGAACATCTAGTCCATATAGGCAGATCATATCTAGTCCTTATAGGCAGATCATATCTAGTCCTTATAGGCAGATCATATCTAGTCCTTATAGGCAGATCATATCTAGTCCTTATAGGCAGATCATATCTAGGAACATCTAGTCCTTATAGGCAGATCATATCTAGTCCTTATAGGCAGATCATATATAGTCCTTATAGGCAGATCATATCTAGTCCTTATAGGCAGATCATATCTAGGAACATCTAGTCCTTATAGGCAGATCATATCTAGTCCTTATAGGCAGATCATATCTAGGAACATCTAGTCCTTATAGGCAGATCATATCTAGTTCTTATAGGCAGATCATATCTAGGAACATCTAGTCCTTATAGGCAGATCACATCTAGGAACATCTAGTCCTTATAGGCAGATCACATCTAGGAACATCTAGTCCTTATAGGCAGATCATATCTAGTCCTTATAGGCAGATCACATCTAGTCCTTATAGGCAGATCACATCTAGGAACATCTAGTCCTTATAGGCAGATCATATCTAGGAACATCTAGTCCTTATAGGCAGATCATATCTAGGAACATCTAGTCCTTATAGGCAGATCATATCTAGTCCTTATAGGCAGATCATATCTAGGAACATCTAGTCCTTATAGGCAGATCACATCTAGGAACAACTAGTCCTTATAGGCAGATCATATCTAGTCCTTATAGGCAGATCATATCTAGTCCTTATAGGCAGATCATATCTAGGAACATCTAGTCCTTATAGGCAGATTATATCTAGGAACATCTAGTCCTTATAGGCAGATCATATCTAGTCCTTATAGGCAGATCATATCTAGTCCTTATAGGCAGATCATATCTAGGAACATCTAGTCCTTATAGGCAGATCATATCTAGGAACATCTAGTCCTTATAGGCAGATCACATCTAGGAACATCTAGTCCTTATAGGCAGATCATATCTAGTCCTTATAGGCAGATCACATCTAGGAACATCTAGTCCTTATAGGCAGATCATATCTAGGAACATCTAGTCCTTATAGGCAGATCATATCTAGGAACATCTAGTCCTTATAGGCAGATCATATCTAGTCCTTATAGGCAGATCATATCTAGGAACATCTAGTCCTTATAGGCAGATCATATCTAGTCCTTATAGGCAGATCATATCTAGGAACATCTAGTCCTTATAGGCAGATCATATCTAGTCCTTATAGGCATATCTAGTCCTTATAGGCAGATCATATCTAGTCCTTATAGGCAGATCATATCTAGTCCTTATAGGCAGATCATATCTAGTCCTTATAGGCAGATCATATCTAGTCCTTATAGGCAGATCATATCTAGTCCTTATAGGCAGATCATATCTAGTCCTTATAGGCAGATCACATCTAGGAACATCTAGTCCTTATAGGCAGATCATATCTAGTCCTTATAGGCAGATCATATCTAGGAACATCTAGTCCTTATAGGCAGATCATATCTAGTCCTTATAGGCAGATCATATCTAGTCCTTATAGGCAGATCATATCTAGGAACATCTAGTCCTTATAGGCAGATCATATCTAGTCCTTATAGGCAGATCATATCTAGTCCTTATAGGCAGATCATATCTAGTCCTTATAGGCAGATCATATCTAGTCCTTATAGGCAGATCATATCTAGGAACATATAGTCCTTATGGGCAGATCATATCTAGTCCTTATAGGCAGATCATATCTAGGAACATCTAGTCCATATAGGCAGATCATATCTAGTCCTTATAGGCAGATCATATCTAGTCCTTATAGGCAGATCATATCTAGTCCTTATAGGCAGATCATATCTAGTCCTTATAGGCAGATCATATCTAGTCCTTATAGGCAACATCTAGTCTAGTCCTTATAGGCAGATCATATCTAGTCCTTATAGGCAGATCATATATAGTCCTTATAGGCAGATCATATCTAGTCCTTATAGGCAGATCATATCTAGGAACATCTAGTCCTTATAGGCAGATCATATCTAGTCCTTATAGGCAGATCATATCTAGGAACATCTAGTCCTTATAGGCAGATCATATCTAGTTCTTATAGGCAGATCATATCTAGGAACATCTAGTCCTTATAGGCAGATCACATCTAGGAACATCTAGTCCTTATAGGCAGATCACATCTAGGAACATCTAGTCCTTATAGGCAGATCATATCTAGTCCTTATAGGCAGATCACATCTAGTCCTTATAGGCAGATCACATCTAGGAACATCTAGTCCTTATAGGCAGATCATATCTAGGAACATCTAGTCCTTATAGGCAGATCATATCTAGGAACATCTAGTCCTTATAGGCAGATCATATCTAGTCCTTATAGGCAGATCATATCTAGGAACATCTAGTCCTTATAGGCAGATCACATCTAGGAACAACTAGTCCTTATAGGCAGATCATATCTAGTCCTTATAGGCAGATCATATCTAGTCCTTATAGGCAGATCATATCTAGGAACATCTAGTCCTTATAGGCAGATCATATCTAGGAACATCTAGTCCATATAGGCAGATCATATCTAGTCCTTATAGGCAGATCACATCTAGTCCTTATAGGCAGATCATATCTAGGAACATCTAGTCCTTATAGGCAGATCATATCTAGGAACATCTAGTCCTTATAGGCAGATCACATCTAGGAACATCTAGTCCTTATAGGCAGATCATATCTAGTCCTTATAGGCAGATCACATCTAGGAACATCTAGTCCTTATAGGCAGATCATATCTAGGAACATCTAGTCCTTATAGGCAGATCATATCTAGGAACATCTAGTCCTTATAGGCAGATCATATCTAGTCCTTATAGGCAGATCATATCTAGGAACATCTAGTCCTTATAGGCAGATCATATCTAGGAACATCTAGTCCTTATAGGCAGATCATATCTAGTCCTTATAGGCAGATCATATCTAGTCCTTATAGGCAGATCATATCTAGTCCTTATAGGCAGATCATATCTAGGAACATCTAGTCCTTATAGGCAGATCATATCTAGTCCTTATAGGCAGATCATATCTAGTCCTTATAGGCAGATCATATCTAGTCCTTATAGGCAGATCATATAACTGTTATTTATATTGTATGACATCACATTATATGTATGTGTTCTGCATGTACCAAGATGTTCTAATAAACCTAAGCCTGAGCCTGAGCCTGAGCCTAAACCTAAACCTAAACAGAGCCTCGTTGGCTTTGAAGAGAATATGATGCTGTCCTGAGGCACTGTACCTTCTCCAGTAGGTTAAAGAGACATGATCCCTCTTCAATTACAACCACATTTCATATAGAAGGTTTAAGATTCCTTGGGGTAAGCTAAGGTCAGGATACACAACTCTGGCTACTCTGAGTACTTGTGTTTAGTGGTGAAAACAGGGTTGAAAGGGTGGGACTGTGTGGACTAAACAGAGGTAGTTCCTGGCACAGCGAGCTGAGAGAAGACACCAGATATCTGACTAAGGTTTCACCGCCACCGGGAATCAGCAGTAGTGTTGTTGGCTCACCAGATGGTACACTACCTCATACATACTCCATGGGGCCCTGGTCAAAAATAATATGCTATATAGGGAATAGGGTGCCATTGGGGACGCATACTTTGAACGTCCCCTTGGCTGGTAAGGCGATACAACAGCAACATGACACAGCGTTACCTTGTCAACACTCACTAACCTATCAAATCAAAATTGTATTTGACACATGCACTGAATACAACGGACCTTACAGTGAAATGCTTACAGTGAAATGCTTACAGTGAAATGCTTACAGTGAAATGCTTACTGACAAACCTTGAACCAACAATGCAGTTTTGAGAAAAATACCTAAAGAAAAATAAGAAATAAAAGTAACAAATAGTTCAAGTAAAATACTAATAGCGAGGCTATATACAGGGGGTACCGGTACAGAGTCAATGTGCTGGGGCACCGGTTAGTCGAGGTAATTGAGGTAATATGTACATGTAAGAGAGTAGCAGCAGCGTAAGAGAGGGGGGGGGGGCAATGCAAAGAGTCTGGGTAGCCATTTGATTAGGTGTTCAGTCAATGTGCCCCCCATCAGCCCTAAAAAACAACAGCCCTACAAGCTACTGTACCGCACCTCCCTCTGTCCCCCTCTCTACACCATGTTAAGGCAGGCTCAGAGTGGA